>NW_027454129.1:0-100575 GCF_040206685.1 Ascaphus truei | reverse complement strand
TGAAGCAGATGACAGTCTTCCAGCAAGAGGTTCACACTCTGCGCATAGAGTTGAATGCCTCACGACAGGAGGTCAACTGTGGCCGGATAGAAGTGGACGTAGCTCAGAAAGAGGTTCAGACACTCCACAGAGCACTGGATGCCTCACATCATGAGACCAACAGCTGCCGCACAGACCTGGAAGTTTCCAGAAAAGAACTACACAGTCTCACTGAGGAGCTGGACATTTCAAGGAAAACTATCCTACATTTTAACTTAGATCTCAAAGTTTCTCAGAAGGAGCTTCAGAACTTAAACCTGGAGATGGAAGTCTCACGCCAGGAGACAGCCCACCTCCAAGCAGAGCGCAGAGAGAGAAAGAGAAAGAGCGCAGAGAGAGAGAGAGAAAGAGCGCAGAGAGAGAAAGAGCGCAGAGAGAGAGAGAGCGCAGAGAGAAAGAGCGCAGAGAGAGAGAGAGCGCAGAGAGAGAAAGAAAGAGCGCAGAGAGAGAGAGCGCAGAGAGAGAGCGCAGAGAGAGAGAGCGCAGAGAGAGAAAGAAAGAGCGCAGAGAGAGAGAGAGAGACAGAAAGAGCGCAGAGAGAAAGAAAGAAAGAGCGCAGAGAGAGAGAGCGCAGAGAGAGAGAGAGCGCAGAGAGAGAGAGAGCGCAGAGAGAGAGAGAGAAAGAGCGCAGAGAGAAAGAAAGAGCGCAGAGAGAAAGAAAGAGCGCAGAGAGAAAGAAAGAGCGCAGAGAGAAAGAAAGAGCGCAGAGAGAAAGAAAGAGCGCAGAGAGAAAGAAAGAGCGCAGAGAGAAAGAAAGAGCGCAGAGAGAGAGAGAGAGCGCAGAGAGAGAAAGAGCGCAGAGAGAGAGAGCGCAGAGAGAGAGAGCGCAGAGAGAGAGAGAGAGCGCAGAGAGAGAAAGAGAAAGAAAGAGCGCAGAGAGAGAAAGAGAAAGAAAGAGCGCAGAGAGAGAGAAGAAAGAGCGCAGAGAGAGAGAAAGAAAGAGCGCAGAGAGAGAAAGAAATAGCGCAAAGAAAGAAAAAAAGAGCGCAGAGAGAAAGAAAGAAAGAGCGCAGAGAGAAAGAAAGAAAGAGCGCAGAGAGAGAAGAGAATGAAAGAGCGCAGAGAGAGAAAGAGCGCAGAGAGAGAAAGAGCGCAGAGAGAGAAAGAGCGCAGAGAGAGAGAGCGCAGAGAGAGAGAGCGCAGAGAGAGAGAGCGCAGAGAGAGAGAGCGCAGAGAGAGAGAAAGAGCGCAGAGAGAGAAAGAAAGAGCGCAGAGAGAGAAAGAAATAGCGCAAAGAGAGAAAAAAAGAGCGCAGAGAGAAAGAAAGAAAGAGCGCAGAGAGAGAGAGAGAAAGAGCGCGGAGAGAGAAAGAGCGCAGAGAGAGAAAGAGCGCAGAGAGAGAGCGCAGAGAGAGAAAGAGCGCAGAAAGAAAGAAAGAGCGCAGAGAGAGAAACAGAAAGAAAGAGCGCAGAGAGAGAGAGAGAAAGAAAGAGCGCAGAGAGAGAAAGAGAAAGAAAGAGCGCAGAGAGAAAGAGAAAGAAAGAGCGCAGAGAGAAAGAGAATGAAAGAGCGCAGAGAGAGAGAGAGCGCAGAGAGAGAAAGAGCGCAGAGAGAGAAAGAGCGCAGAGAGAGAGAGAGCGCAGAGAGAGAAACAGAAAGAAAGAGTGCAGAGAGAGAGAGAGAAAGAAAGAGCGCAGAGAGAGAAAGAGAAAGAAAGAGCGCAGAGAGAGAGAGAGAAAGAAAGAGCGCAGAGAGAGAGAAAGAAAGAGCGCAGAGAGAGAAAGAAATAGCGCAAAGAGAGAAAAAAAGAGCGCAGAGAGAAAGAAAGAAAGAGCGCAGAGAGAGAGAGAGAAAGAGCGCGGAGAGAGAAAGAGCGCAGAGAGAGAAAGAGCGCAGAGAGAGAGCGCAGAGAGAGAAAGAGCGCAGAAAGAAAGAAAGAGCGCAGAGAGAGAAACAGAAAGAAAGAGCGCAGAGAGAGAGAGAGAAAGAAAGAGCGCAGAGAGAGAAAGAGAAAGAAAGAGCGCAGAGAGAAAGAGAAAGAAAGAGCGCAGAGAGAAAGAGAATGAAAGAGCGCAGAGAGAGAGAGCGCAGAGAGAGAAAGAGCGCAGAGAGAGAAAGAGCGCAGAGAGAGAGAGAGCGCAGAGAGAGAAACAGAAAGAAAGAGCGCAGAGAGAGAGAGAGAAAGAAAGAGCGCAGAGAGAGAAAGAGAAAGAAAGAGCGCAGAGAGAGAGAGAGAAAGAAAGAGCGCAGAGAGAGAGAAAGAAAGAGCGCAGAGAGAGAAAGAAATAGCGCAAAGAAAGAAAAAAGAGCGCAGAGAGAAAGAAAGAGCGCAGAGAGAGAAAGAGAATGAAAGAGCGCAGAGAGAGAAAGAGCGCAGAGAGAGAGAGCGCAGAGAGAGAGCGCAGAGAGAGAAAGAAAGAGCGCAGAGAGAGAAAGAAATAGCGCAAAGAGAGAAAAAAAGAGCGCAGAGAGAAAGAAAGAAAGAGCGCAGAGAGAGAAAGAGAATGAAAGAGCGCAGAGAGAGAGAGCGCAGAGAGAGAGAAAGAGCGCAGAGAGAGAGAAAGAGCGCAGAGAGAGAGAGAGAGCGCAGAGAGAGAAAGAGAGAGCGCAGAGAGAGAAAGAGAAAGAAAGAGCGCAGAGAGAAAGAGAATGAAAGAGCGCAGAGAGAGAGAGAGCGCAGAGAGAGAAAGAGCGCAGAGAGAGAAAGAGCGCAGAGAGAGAGAGAGCGCAGAGAGAGAAAGAGCGCAGAGAGAGAGAGAGCGCAGAGAGAGAAACAGAAAGAAAGAGCGCAGAGAGAGAGAGAGAAAGAAAGAGCGCAGAGAGAGAAAGAGAAAGAAAGAGCGCAGAGAGAGAAAGAGAAAGAAAGAGCGCAGAGAGAGAAAGAGAAAGAAAGAGCGCAGAGAGAGAAAGAGAATGAAAGAGCGCAGAGAGAGAAAGAGCGCAGAGAGAGAGAGCGCAGAGAGAAAGAAAGAGCGCAGAGAGAGAGAGAATGAAAGAGCGCAGAGAGCGCAGAGAGAGAGAGAGCGCAGAGAGAGAGAGAAAGAAAGAGCGCAGAGAGAGAAAGAAAGAGTGCAGAGAGAGAGAGAGCGCAGAGAGAGAGAGCGCAGAGAGAGAAAGAGCACAGAGAGAGAGAGAAAGAGAGCGCAGAGAGAGAAAGAGCGCAGAGAGAGAGAGAGCACAGAGAGAGAAAGAGAAAGAAAGAGCGCAGAGAGAGAGAGAAAGAAAGAGCGCAGAGAGAGAAAGAGAATGAAAGAGCGCAGAGAGAGAGAGCGCAGAGAGAGAGAGCGCAGAGAGAAAGAAAGAGCGCAGAGAGAGAGAGAATGAAAGAGCGCAGAGAGAGAGAGAGAGCGCAGAGAGAGAAAGAGTAAGAAAGAGCGCAGAGAGAGAAAGAGAAAGAAAGAGCGCAGAGAGAGAAAGAGAATGAAAGAGCGCAGAGAGAGAAAGAGCGCAGAGAGAAAGAGCGCAGAGAGAAAGAAAGAGCGCAGAGAGAGAGAGAATGAAAGAGCGCAGAGAGAGAGAGCGCAGAGAGAGAGAGAGCGCAGAGAGAGAGAGAAAGAAAGAGCGCAGAGAGAGAAAGAAAGAGTGCAGAGAGAGAGAAAGAGCGCAGAGAGAGAGAGAGCGCAGAGAGAGAGAAAGAGCACAGAGAGAGAGAGAGAGCACAGAGAGAGAGAGAGAAAGAGCACAGAGAGAGAGAGAAAGAGCGCAGAGAGAGAGAGAAAGAGCGCAGAGAGAGAGAGAAAGAGCGCAGAGAGAGAGCGCAGAGAGAGAGAAAGAAAGAGCGCAGAGAGAGAAAGAAAGAGCACAGAGAGAGAGAAAGAAGGAGCGCAGAGAGAGAGAGAAAGAGCGCAGAGAGAAAGAAAGAGTGCAGAGAGAGAGAGAGCGCAGAGAGAGAGAGAGCACAGAGAGAAAGAAAGAGCGCAGAGAGAAAGTAAGAGCGCAGAGAGAGAAAGAAAGAGCGCAGAGAAAGAAAGAGCGCAGAGAGAGAGAGAAAGAAAGAGCGCAGAGAGAGAGAAAGAAAGAGCGCAGAGAGAGAGAGAAAGAAAGAGCTAAAGCGGAAGTATGAGGATGCACTGAAGCAGATGACAGTCTTCCAGCAAGAGGTTCACACTCTGCACATAGAGTTGAATGCCTCACGACAGGAGGTCAACTGTGGCCGGATAGAAGTGGACGTAGCTCAGAAAGAGGTTCAGACACTCCACAGAGCACTGGATGCCTCACATCATGAGACCAACAGCTGCCACACAGACCTGGAAGTTTCCAGAAAAGAACTACACAGTCTCACTGAGGAGCTGGACATTTCAAGGAAAACTATCCTACATCTTAACTTAGATCTCAAAGTTTCTCAGAAGGAGCTTCAGAACTTAAACCTGGAGATGGAAGTCTCACGCCAGGAGACAGCCCGCCTCCAAGCAGAGCGCAGAGAGAGAAAGAGAAAGAAAGAGCGCAGAGAGAGAAAGAGTGCAGAGAGAGAGAGAGCGCAGAGAGGGAAAGAGCGCAGAGAGAAAGAAAGAGCGCAGAGAGAGAGAGAGAGAAAAGGCGCTGAGAAAGAAAGAGCGCAGAGAGAGAGAGAAAGAAAGAGCGCAGAGAGAGAGAGAGCGCAGAGAGAGAGAAAGAGCGCAGAGAGAGAAAGAGCGCAGAGAGAGAGAGAGAGCGCAGAGAGAGAGAAAGAAAGAGCGCAGAGAGAGAAAGAAAGAGTGCAGAGAGAGAGAAAGAGTGCAGAGAGAGAAAGAGTGCAGAGAGAGAAAGAGCGCAGAGAGAGAGAGCGCAGAGAGAGAAAGAGCGCAGAGAGAAAGAAAGAGAGCAGAGACAGAGAAAGAGCGCAGAGACAGAGAAAGAGCGCAGAGACAGAGAAAGAGCGCAGAGAGAAAGAAAGAGCGCAGAGAGAGAGAAAGAGCGCAGAGAGAGAGAAAGAGCGCAGAGAGAGAGAAAGAGCGCAGAGAGAGAGAAAGAGCGCAGAGAGAGAGAAAGAGCGCAGAGAGAGAGAAAGAGCGCAGAGAGAGAGTAAGAGCGCAGAGAGAGAGAAAGAGTGCAGAGAGAGAGAGCGCAGAGAGAGAAAGAAAAAGCAGAGAGAGAAAGAAAGAGCGCAGAGAGAGAAAGAAAGAGCGCAGAGAGAAAGAAAGAGCGCAGAGAGAGAAAGAAAGAGCGCAGAGAGAGAGCGCAGAGAGAAAGAAAGAGCGCAAAGAGAGAGAAAGTGCGCAGAGAGAGAGAAAGTGCGCAGAGAGAAAGAAAGAGCGCAGAGAGAGAGAAAGGAAGAGCGCAGAGAGAGAAAGAAAGAGCGCAGAGAGAGAAAGAAAGAGCGCAGAGAGAGAAAGAAAGAGCGCAGAGAGAGAAAGAAAGAGCGCAGAGAGAGAGAGAATGAGCGCAGAGAGAGAGAAAGAAAGAGCGCAGAGAGAGAGAGAAAGAGCGCAGAGAGAGAAAGAAAGAGCGCAGAGAGAGAAAGAAAGAGCGCAGAGAGAGAGAGAGAGCGCAGAGAGAGAGGAAGAAAGAGCGCAGAGAGAGAGAGAGCGCAGAGAGAGAGAGAGAGCGCAGAGAGAGAGAGCGCAGAGAGAAAGAGAGTGCAGACAGAGAGAGAGCGCAGAGAGAAAGAGAGCGTAGAGAGAGAGATAGAAAGAGCGCAGAGGGAGAGAGCGCAGAGAGAGAGAAAGGAAGAGCGCAGAGAGAGAAAGAAAGAGCGCAGAGAGAGAAAGAAAGAGCGCAGAGAGAGAAAGAAAGAGCGCAGAGAGAGAAAGAAAGAGCGCAGAGAGAGAGAATGAGCGCAGAGAGAGAGAAAGAAAGAGCGCAGAGAGAGAGAGGAAGAAAGAGCACAGAGAGAGAGAGAAAGAGCGCAGAGAGAGAGAAAGAGCGCAGACAGAGAGTGAGCGTAGAGAGAGAGAGAGACAGCGCAGAGAGAAAGAGAGCGTAGAGAGAGAGAAAGAAAGAGCGCAGAGAGAGAGAGCGCAGAGAGAGAGATAGAAAGAGCACAGAGAGAAAGAAAGAGCACAGAGAGAGAGAGAGCGCAGAGAGAGAGAGAAAGAGCGCAGAGAGAAAGAGAGAGCACAGACAGAGAGAGAGCGCAGAGAGAGAGAAAGAAAGAGCGCAGAGAGAGAGAAAGAGCGTAGAGAAAAAAAGCGCAGAGAGAGAGGAAGAAAGAGCGCACACAGAGAAAGAAAGAGCGCAGAGAGAGAGAGAAAGAAAGAGCGCAGAGAGAGAGAAAGAGCGCCGAGAGAGAAAGAAAGAGCGCAGAGAGAGAGAGACAGAAAGAGCGCAGAGAGAAAGAAAGAAAGAGCGCAGAGAGAGAGAGAGCACAGAGAGAGAGAGCGCAAAGAGAGAGAGAGAGAGAAAGAGCGCAAAGAGAGAGAAAAAGAAAGAGCGCAGAGAGAAAGAAAGAGCGCAGAGAGAAAGAAAGAGCGCAGAGAGAGAGAGCGCAGAGAGAGAGAGAGAGCGCAGAGAGAGAGAGAAAGAGCGCAGAGAGAGAAATAAAGAGCGCAGAGAGAGAGAAAGAAAGAGCGCAGAGAGAGAAAGAAAGAGCGCAGAGAGAAAGAAAGTGTGCAAAGAGAGAAAAAAAGAGCGCAGAGAAAAAAAAGAAAGAGCGCAGAGAGAGAATGAGAATGAAAGAGCGCAGAGAGAGAAAGAGCGCAGAGAGAGAAAGAGCGCAGAGAGAAAGAAAGAGCGCAGAGAGAGAGAATGAAAGAGCGCAGAGAGAGAAAGAGCGCAGAGAGAGAAAGAGCGCAGAGAGAGAAAGAGCGCAGAGAGAGAGAGAGAGCGCAGAGAGAGAAAGAGAAAGAAAGAGCGCAGAGAGAGAAAGAGAAAGAAAGAGCGCAGAGAGAGAAAGAGAATGAAAGAGCGCAGAGAGAGAAAGAGCGCAGAGAGAGAAAGAGCGCAGAGAGAGAAAGAGCGCAGAGAGAGAAAGAGCGCAGAGAGAGAAAGAGCGCAGAGAGAGAAAGAGCGCAGAGAGAGAGAAAGAAAGAGCGCAGAGAGAGAGAAAGAAAGAGCGCAGAGAGAGAGAATGAAAGAGCGCAGAGAGAGAAAGAGCATAGAGAGAGAGAGCGCAGAGAGAGAGAGAGCGCAGAGAGAGAGAGGAAGAAAGAGCGCAGAGAGAGAAAGAAAGAGTGCAGAGAAAGAGAAAGAGCGCAGAGAGAAAGAAAGAGCGCAGAGAGAGAGAGAGCACAGAGAGAGAGAGAAAGAAAGAGCGCAGAGAGAGAAAGAGCGCAGAGAGAGAGAGAGAGAGCGCAGAGAGAGAAAGAGAAAGAAAGAGCGCAGAGAGAGAAAGAGAAAGAAAGAGCGCAGAGAGAGAAAGAGAATGAAAGAGCGCAGAGAGAAAGAAAGAGCGCAGAGAGAGAGAGAATGAAAGAGCGCAGAGAGAGAAAGAGCGCAGAGAGAGAGAGAGCGCAGAGAGAAAAAGAGTAAGAAAGAGCGCAGAGAGAGAAAGAAAGAGCGCAGAGAGAGAAAGAGAATGAAAGAGCGCAGAGAGAAAGAGCGCAGAGAGAGAAAGAGAGCGCAGAGAGAGAAAGAGCGCAGAGAGAGAAAGAGCGCAGAGAGAGAAAGAGCGCAGAGAGAGAAAGAGCGCAGAGAGAGAAAGAGCGCAGAGAGAGAAAGAGCGCAGAGAGAGAGAAAGAGCGCAGAGAGAGAGAAAGAGCGCAGAGAGAGAGAAAGAGCGCAGAGAGAGAGAGAATGAAAGAGCGCAGAGAGAGAAAGAGCGCAGAGAGAGAGAGAGCGCAGAGAGAGAGAGAGCGCAGAGAGAGAGAGAAAGAAAGAGCGCAGAGAGAGAAAGAAAGAGTGCAGAGAGAGAGAAAGAGCGCAGAGAGAGAGAAAGAGCGCAGAGAGAGAGAAAGAGCGCAGAGAGAAAGAGCGCAGAGAGAGAGAAAGAAAGAGCGCAGAGAGAGAAAGAAAGAGCACAGAGAGAGAGAAAGAAAGAGCGCAGAGAGAGAAAGAAAGAGCGCAGAGAGAAAGAAAGAGTGCAGAGAGAGAGAGAGCGCAGAGAGAGAGAGAGAGAGAGAGAGCACAGAGAGAGAAAGAAAGAGTGCAGAGAGAGAGAGCGCAGAGAGAGAGAGAGAGAGAGAGCACAGAGAGGGAAAGAAAGAGCGCAGAGAGAGAAAGTAAGAGCGCAGAGAGAGAAAGTAAGAGCGCAGAGAGAGAAAGTAAGAGCGCAGAGAGAGAAAGAAAGAGCGCAGAGAAAGAAAGAGCGCAGAGAGAGAGAGAAAGAAAGAGCGCAGAGAGAGAGAGAGAAAGAGCGCAGAGAGAGAGAAAGAAAGAGCGCAGAGAGAGAAAAAGAAAGAGCTAAAGCGGAAGTATGAGGAGGCACTGAAGCAGATGACAGTCTTCCAGCAAGAGGTTCACACTCTGCGCATAGTGTTTAATGCCTCATGACAGGAGGTCAACTGTGGCCGGATAGAAGTGGACGTAGCTCAGAAAGAGGTTCAGACACTCCACAGAGCACTGGATGCCTCACATCATGAGACCAACAGCTGCCACACAGACCTGGAAGTTTCCAGAAAAGAACTACACAGTCTCACTGAGGAGCTGGACATTTCAAGGAAAACTATCCTACATCTTACTGTAACTTAGATCTCAAAGTTTCTCAGAAGGAGCTTCAGAACTTAAACCTGGAGATGGAAGTCTCACGCCAGGAGACAGCCCGCCTCCAAGCAGAGCGCAGAGAGAGAAAGAGAAAGAAAGAGCGCAGAGAGAGAAAGAGTGCAGAGAGAGAGAGAGAGCGCAGAGAGAGAAAGAGCGCAGAGAGAAAGAAAGAGCGCAGAGAGAGAGAAAGAGCGCAGAGAGAGAGAGAAAGAGCGCAGAGAGAGAGAAAGAGCGCAGAGAGAAAGAGAGAGCGCAGAGAGAAGAGAGAGAGAAAGAGCGCAGAGAGAGAGAAAAAGCGCTGAGAAAAAAGAGCGCAGAGAGAGAGAGGAAGAAAGAGCGCAAAGAGAGAGAGAAAGAAAGAGCGCAGAGAGAGAAAGAAAGAGTGCAGAGAGAAAGAGAGCGCAGACAGAGAGAGAGCGCAGAGAGAGAGAGAGCGCAGAGAGAGACAGCGCAGAGAGAAAGAGAGCGTAGAGAGAGAGATAGAAAGAGCGCAGAGAGAGAGCGCAGAGAGAGAGAGAGAAAGAGCGCAGAGAGAGAGAAAGAGCACAGAGAGAGAGAAAGAGCGCAGAGAGAGAGATAGAGCGCAGAGAGAGAGAGAGCGCAGAGAGAAAGAGAGAGCGCAGAGAGAGAGCGCAGACAGAGAGAGAGCGCAGAGAGAAAGAGAGAGCGCAGAGAGAGAGAAAGAAAGAGCGCAGAGAGAGAGAAAGAGCGTAGAGAAAAAAAGCGCAGAGAGAGGAAGAAAGAGCGCAGACAGAGAAAGAAAGAGCGCAGAGAGAGAAAGAAAGAGCGCAGAGAGAGAGAAAGAGCGCAGAGAGAGAAAGAAAGAGCGCACAGAGAGAGAAAGAAAGAGCGCAGAGAGAGAGCGCAGAGATAGAGAAAGAGCGCAGAGAGAGAAAGAAAGAGCGCAGAGAGAGAGAGACAGAAAGAGCGCAGAGAGAGAGACAGAAAGAGCGCAGAGAGAAAGAAAGAAAGAGCGCAGAGAGAGAGAGCGCAGAGAGAAAGAGAGAGAGAGAGCGCAAAGAGAGAGAGAGAGAAAGAGCGCAAAGAGAGAGAGATAGAAAGAGCGCAGAGAGAAAGAAAGAGCGCAGAGAGAAAGAAAGAGCGCAGAGAGAGAGAGCGCAGAGAGAGAGAGCGCAGAGAGAGAAATAAAGAGCGCAGAGAGAGAAAGAAAGAGCGCAGAGAAAGAAAGAGCGCAGAGAGAGAGAAAGAAAGAGCGCAGAGAGAGAAAGAAAGAGCGCAAAGAGAGAAAAAAAGAGCGCAGAGAGAAAGAAAGAAAGAGCGCAGAGAGAGAAAGAGAATGAAAGAGCGCAGAGAGAGAAAGAGCGCAGAGAGAGAGAGAATGAAAGAGCGCAGAGAGAGAAAGAGCGCAGAGAGAGAAAGAGCGCAGAGAGAGAAAGAGCGCAGAGAGAGAGAGAGCGCAGAGAGAGAAAGAGAAAGAAAGAGCGCAGAGAGAGAAAGAGAATGAAAGAGCGCAGAGAGAGAAAGAGCTCAGAGAGAGAAAGAGCGCAGAGAGAAAGAAAGAGCGCAGAGAGAGAGAGAGAGAAAGAGCGCAGAGACAGAGAAAGAGCGCAGAGAGAGAAAGAAAGAGCGCAGAGAGAGAGAAAGAAAGAAAGCAGAGAGGGAGCGCAGAGAGAGAGCGCAGAGAGAGAAAGAAAGAGCGCAGAGAGAGACAGAAAGAGCGCAGAGAGAGAGACAGAAAGAGCGCAGAGAGAAAGAAAGAAAGAGCGCAGAGAGAGAGAGAGAGCGCAAAGAGAGAGAGAGAGAGAGCGCAAAGAGAGAGAGAAAGAAAGAGCGCAGAGAGAAAGAAAGAGCGCAGAGAGAGAGAAAGAGCGCAGAGAGAGAGAGAAAGAGCGCAGAGAGAGAGAGAGAGCGCAGAGAGAGAAATAAAGAGCGCAGAGAGAGAAAGAAAGAGCGCAGAGAAAGAAAGAGCGCAGAGAGAGAGAAAGAAAGAGCGCAGAGAGAGAAAGAAAGAGCGCAGAGAGAGAAAGAAAGAGCGCAAAGAGAGAAAAAAAGAGCGCAGAGAGAAAGAAAGAGCGCAGAGAGAGAGAGAATGAAAGAGCGCAGAGAGAGAAAGAGCGCAGAGAGAGAAAGAGAATGAAAGAGCGCAGAGAGAGAAAGAGCGCAGAGAGAGAAAGAGCGCAGAGAGAGAAAGAGCGCAGAGAGAAAGAAAGAGCGCAGAGAGAGAGAGAATGAAAGAGCGCAGAGAGAGAAAGAGCGCAGAGAGAGAAAGAGCGCAGAGAGAGAGCGCAGAGAGAGAGAGCGCAGAGAGAGAGAGCGCAGAGAGAGAAAGAGCGCAGAGAGAGAAAGAGCGCAGAGAGAGAAAGAGCGCAGAGAGAGAGAGAGCGCAGAGAGAGAAAGAGAAAGAAAGAGCGCAGAGAGAGAAAGAGAATGAAAGAGCGCAGAGAGAGAAAGAGCCCAGAGAGAGAAAGAGCGCAGAGAGAAAGAAAGAGCGCAGAGAGAGAGAGAGAGAAAGAGCGCAGAGAGAGAGAAAGAAAGAGCGCAGAGACAGAGAAAGAAAAAGCGCAGAGAGAGACAAAGAGCGCAGAGAGAGAGAAAGAAAGAGCGCAGAGAGAAAGAAAGAAAGAGCGCAGAGAGAGAGAGAGAGCGCAAAGAGAGAGAGAGAGAGAGCGCAAAGAGAGAGAGAAAGAAAGAGCGCAGAGAGAAAGAAAGAGCGCAGAGAGAGAGAAAGAGCGCAGAGAGAGAGAGAAAGAGCGCAGAGAGAGAGAGAGAGCGCAGAGAGAGAAATAAAGAGCGCAGAGAGAGAAAGAAAGAGCGCAGAGAAAGAAAGAGCGCAGAGAGAGAGAAAGAAAGAGCGCAGAGAGAGAAAGAAAGAGCGCAGAGAGAGAAAGAAAGAGCGCAAAGAGAGAAAAAAAGAGCGCAGAGAGAAAGAAAGAGCGCAGAGAGAGAGAGAATGAAAGAGCGCAGAGAGAGAAAGAGCGCAGAGAGAGAAAGAGAATGAAAGAGCGCAGAGAGAGAAAGAGCGCAGAGAGAGAAAGAGCGCAGAGAGAGAAAGAGCGCAGAGAGAAAGAAAGAGCGCAGAGAGAGAGAGAATGAAAGAGCGCAGAGAGAGAAAGAGCGCAGAGAGAGAAAGAGCGCAGAGAGAGAGCGCAGAGAGAGAGAGCGCAGAGAGAGAGAGCGCAGAGAGAGAAAGAGCGCAGAGAGAGAAAGAGCGCAGAGAGAGAAAGAGCGCAGAGAGAGAGAGAGCGCAGAGAGAGAAAGAGAAAGAAAGAGCGCAGAGAGAGAAAGAGAATGAAAGAGCGCAGAGAGAGAAAGAGCCCAGAGAGAGAAAGAGCGCAGAGAGAAAGAAAGAGCGCAGAGAGAGAGAGAGAGAAAGAGCGCAGAGAGAGAGAAAGAAAGAGCGCAGAGACAGAGAAAGAAAAAGCGCAGAGAGAGACAAAGAGCGCAGAGAGAGAGAAAGAAAGAGCGCAGAGAGAGAAAGAAAGAGCGCAGAGAGAGAAAGAAAGAGCGCAGAGAGTGAGAGAGAAAGAGCGCAGAGAGAGAGAAAGAAAGAGCGCAGAGAGAAAGAAAGAGCGCAGAGAGAAAGAAAGAAAGAGCGCAGACAGAGAGAGAGAGAAAGAGCGCAGAGAGAAAGAGAGAGCGCAGAGAGAGAGAGTGCAGACAGAGAGAGAGCGCAGAGAGAAAGAGAGACCGCAAAGAGAGAGAAAGAAAGAGCGCAGAGAGAGAGAAAGAGCGTAGAGAAAAAAATAGCGCAGAGAGAGATAGGAAGAAAGAGCGCAGAGAGAGAAAGAAAGAGCGCAGAGAGAGAGAAGAGCGCAGAGAGAGAGAAGAGCGCAGAGAGAGAGAAGAGCGCAGAGAGAGAGAAGAGCGCAGAGAGAGAGAAGAGCGCAGAGAGAGAGAAAGAAAGAGCGCAGAGAGAGAGAGAAAGAAAGAGCGCAGAGAGAGAGAGAAAGAAAGAGCGCAGAGAGAGAGAGAAAGAAAGAGCGCAGAGAGAGAAAGAAAGAAAGAGCGCAGAGAGAGAGAGAGAGCGCAGAGAGAGAGGAAGAAAGAGCGCAGAGAGAAAGAGAAAGAAAGAGCGCAAAGAGAGAGAGAGCGCGCATAGAGAGAGAAAGAAAGAGCGCAGAGAGAGAGAAAGAGCGCAGAGAAAGAAAGAGCGCAGAGAGAGAGAGGAAGAAAGAGCGCAGAGACAGAAAGAAAGAGCGCAGAGAGAGAAAGAAAGAGCGCAGAGAGAGAAAGAAAGAGCGCAGAGAGAGAGAGCGCAGAGAGAGAGAGTGCAGAGAGAGAGTGCAGAGAGAAAGAAAGAGCGCAAAGAGAGAGAGAGCGCAGAGAGAGAGAAAGTGCGCAGAGAGAAAGAAAGAGCGCAGAGAGAGAGAAAGGAAGAGCGCAGAGAGAGAGAGAAAGAGCGCAGAGAGAGAAAGAAAGAGCGCAGAGAGAGAGAATGAGCGCAGAGAGAGAGAAAGAGCGCAGCTAGAGAGAGAGCGCAGAGAGAGAGAAAGAAAGAGCGCAGCGAGAGAGAGAGAAAGAGCACATAGAGAGAGAAAGAAAGAGCGCAGAGAGAGAGAGAAAGAAAGGGCGCAGAGAGAGAGAAAGAGAGAGCGCAGAGAGAGAGAGAGAGCGCAGAGAGAGGAAGAAAGAGTGCAGAGAGACAGAGAGCGCAGAGAGAGAGAAAGAGAGCGCAGACAGAGAGAGAGCGCAGAGAGAGAGAGAGTGCAGAGAGAGAGCGTAGAGAGAGAGAAAGAAAGAGCGCAGAGAGAGAGAGCGCAGAGAGAGAGAGAAAGAGAGAGAGAGAAAGAGCGCAGAGAGAAAGAAAGAGCGCAGAGAGAAAGAAAGAGCGCAGAGAGAGAGAGCGCAGAGAGAGAAAGAAAGAGCGCAGAGAAAGAAAGAGCGCAGAGAGAGAGAAAGAAAGAGCGCAGAGAGAGAAAGATAGAGCGCAGAGAGAGAAAGATAGAGAGCAAAGAGAGAAAAAAAGAGCGCAGAGAGAAAGAAAGAGCACAGAGAGAGAGAAAGAGCGCAGAGAGAGAGATAGAGCGCAGAGAAAGAGAGAGAGCGCAGAGAGAAAGAGAGAGCGCAGAGAGAGAGAGCGCAGAGAGAAAGAGAGAGCGCAGAGAGAGAGAAAGAAAGAGCGTAGAGAAAAAAAGCGCAGAGAGAGAGGAAGAAAGAGCGCAGACAGAGAAAGAAAGAGCGCAGAGAGAGAAAGAAAGAGCGCAGAGAGAGAAAGAGCACAGAGAGATAGAAAGAGCGCAGAGAGAGAAAGAAAGAGCGCAGAGAGAGAGAAAGAGCGCAGAGAGAGAAAGAAAGAGCGCAGAGAGAGAGAAAGAAAGAGCGCAGAGAGAGAGAAAGAAAGAGCGCAGAGAGAGAGCGCAGAGAGAGAGCGCAGAGAGAGAAAGAAAGAGCGCAGAGAGAGAGAGAAAGAGCACAGAGAGAGAGAGAAAAAGCGCAGAGAGAAATAAAGAGCGCAGAGAGAGAAAGAAAGAGCGCTGAGAAAGAAAGAGCGCAGAGAGAGAAAGAAAGAGCGCAGAGAGAGAAAGAAAGAGCGCAGAGAGAGAAAGAAAGAGCGCAAAGAGAGAAAAAAAGAGTGCAGAGAGAAAGAAAGAAAGAGCGCAGAGAGAGAAAGAGAATGAAAGGGCGCAGAGAGAGAAAGGGCGCAGAGAGAGAAAGAGCGCAGAGAGAAAGAAAGAGCGCAGAGAGAGAGAGAATGAAAGAGCGCAGAGAGAGAGAAAGAGCGTAGAGAAAAAAAGCGCAGAGAGAGAGGAAGAAAGAGCGCAGACAGAGAAAGAAAGAGCGCAGAGAGAGAAAGAAAGAGCGCAGAGAGAGAAAGAGCACAGAGAGATAGAAAGAGCGCAGAGAGAGAGAAAGAAAGAGCACAGAGAGATAGAAAGAGCGCAGAGAGAGAGAAAGAAAGAGCGCAGAGAGAGAGAAAGAGCGCAGAGAGAGAAAGAAAGAGCGCAGAGAGAGAGAAAGAAAGAGCGCAGAGAGAGAGCGCAGAGAGAGAGCGCAGAGAGAGAGAAAGAGCGCAGAGAGAGAAAGAAAGAGCGCAGAGAGAGAGAGACAGAAAGAGCGCAGAGAGAAAGAAAGAAAGAGCGCAGAGAGAGAGAGCGCAGAGAGAGAGAGAGATAGAGCGCAAAGAGAGAGAGAGAGAAAGAGCGCAAAGAGAGAGAGATAGAAAGAGCGCAGAGAGAAAGAAAGAGCGCAGAGAGAAAGAAAGAGCGCAGAGAGAGAAAGAAAGAGCGCTGAGAAAGAAAGAGCGCAGAGAGAGAGAAAGAAAGAGCGCAGAGAGAGAAAGAAAGAGCGCAGAGAGAGAAAGAAAGAGCGCAAAGAGAGAAAAAAAGAGCGCAGAAAGAAAGAAAGAAAGAGCGCAGAGAGAGAAAGAGAATGAAAGAGCGCAGAGAGAGAGAAAGAGCGCAGAGAGAGAGAATGAAAGAGCGCAGAGAGAGAAAGAGCGCAGAGAGAGAAAGAGCGCAGAGAGAGAGCGCAGAGAGAGAGAGAGCGCAGAGAGAGAAAGAGAAAGAAAGAGCGCAGAGAGAGAAAGAGAATGAAAGAGCGCAGAGAGAGAAAGAGAATGAAAGAGCGCAGAGAGAGAGAGCGCAGAGAGAGAAAGAGCCCAGAGAGAGAAAGAGCGCAGAGAGAAAGAAAGAGCGCAGAGAGAGAGAGAGAAAGAGCGCAGAGACAGAGAAAGAAAGAGCGCAGAGAGAAAGAAAGAGCGCAGAGAGAAAGAAAGAGCGCAGACAGAGAGAGAGAAAGAGCGCAGAGAGAGAGAGAAAGAGCGCAGAGAGAAAGAGAGAGCGCAGAGAGAGAGAGTGCAGACAGAGAGAGAGCGCAGAGAGAGAGAGCGCAGAGAGAAAGAGAGAGCGCAAAGAGAGAGAAAGAAAGAGCGCAGAGAGACAGAAAGAGCGTAGAGAAAAAAATAGCGCAGAGAGAGATAGGAAGAAAGAGCGCAGAGAGAGAAAGAAAGAGCGCAGAGAGAGAAAGAAAGAGCGCAGAGAGAGAGAAGAGCGCAGAGAGAGAAAGAGCACAGAGAGAGAGAGAGAGAAAGAGCACAGAGAGAGAAAGAAAGAGCGCAGAGAGAGAAAGAAAGAAAGAGCGCAGAGAGAGAGGAAGAAAGAGCGCAGAGAGAAAGAGAAAGAAAGAGCGCAAAGAGAGAGAGAGCGCGCATAGAGAGAGAGAAAGAGCGCAGAGAGAGAGAAAGAGCGCAGAGAAAGAAAGAGCGCAGAGAGAGAGAGGAAGAAAGAGCGCAGAGAAAGAAAGAAAGAGCGCAGAGAGAAAGAAAGAGCGAAGAGAGAGAAAGAAAGAGCGCAGAGAGAGAGAAAGAGTGCAGAGAGAGAGAAAGAAAGAGCGCAGAGAGAGAAAGAAAGAGCGCAGAGAGAGAAAGAAAGAGCGCAGAGAGAGAGAGCGCAGAGAGAGAGAGAGTGCAGAGAGAGAGTGCAGAGAGAAAGAAAGAGCGCAAAGAGAGAGAGAGCGCAGAGAGAGAGAAAGTGCGCAGAGAGAAAGAAAGAGCGCAGAGAGAGAGAAAGAAAGAGCGCAGAGAGAGAAAGAAAGAGCGCAGAGAGAGAGAATGAGCGCAGAGAGAGAAAAAGAGCGCAGCGAGAGAGAGAGAGAGCGCAGAGAGAGAGAAAGAAAGAGTGCAGCGAGAGAGAGAAAGAGCGCAGAGAGAAAGAGAGAGCGCAGATAGAGAGAGAGCGCAGAGAGAGAGAGCGCAGAGAGAAAGAGAGAGCGCAAAGAGAGAGAAAGAGCGTAGAGAAAAAAATAGCGCAGAGAGAGATAGGAAGAAAGAGCGCAGAGAGAGAAAGAAAGAAAGAGCGCAGAGAGAGAGAGAGAGAGAGAGCGCAGAGAGAGAGGAAGAAAGAGCGCAGAGAGAAAGAGAAAGAAAGAGCGCAAAGAGAGAGAGAGCGCGCATAGAGAGAGAAAGAAAGAGCGCAGAGAGAGAGAAAGAGCGCAGAGAAAGAAAGAGCGCAGAGAGAGAGAGGAAGAAAGAGCGCAGAGAAAGAAAGAAAGAGCGCAGAGAGAGAAAGAAAAAGCGAAGAGAGAGAAAGAAAGAGCGCAGAGAGAGAGAAAGAGTGCAGAGAGAGAGAAAGAAAGAGCGCAGAGAGAGAGAGCGCAGAGAGAGAGAGAGTGCAGAGAGAGAGTGCAGAGAGAAAGAAAGAGCGCAGAGAGAGAGCGCAGAGAGAGAGAAAGTGCGCAGAGAGAGAGAAAGTGCGCAGAGAGAGAGAAAGGAAGAGCGCAGAGAGAGAAAGAAAGAGCGCAGAGAGAGAGAAAGAGCGCAGAGAGAGAGAAAGAGCGCAGCGAGAGAGAGAGAGAGCGCAGAGAGAGAGAAAGAAAGAGCGCAGCGAGAGAGAGAGAAAGAGCGCAGAGAGAGAGAAAGAAAGAGCGCAGAGAGAGAGAGAAAGAAAGGGCGCAGAGAGAGAAAGAAAGAGCGCAGAGAGAGAGAGAGCGCAGAGAGAGGAAGAAAGAGTGCAGAGAGAGAGAGAGAGCGCAGAGAGAGAGAAAGAGCGCAGAGAGAAAGAGAGCGCAGACAGAGAGAGAGCGCAGAGAGAGAGAGAGTACAGAGAGAGAGAGAGCGTAGAGAGAGAGAAAGAAAGAGCGCAGAGAGAGAGAGCGCAGAGAGAGAGAAAGAAAGAGCGCAGAGAGAAAGAAAGAGCGCAGATAGAGAGAGAGAAAGAGCGCAGAGAGAGAGAGCGCAGAGAGAGAGAGCGCAGAGAGAGAGAGCGCAGAGAGAAAGAGAGAGCACAGAGAGAGAGAAAGAAAGAGTGCAGAGAGAGAGAAAGAGCGTAGAGAAAAAAAGAGCGCAGAGAGAGAGGAAGAAAGAGCGCAGACAGAGAAAGAAAGAGCGCAGAGAGAGAGAAAGAGCGCAGAGAGAGAGAAAGAAAGAGCGCAGAGAGAGAGAGCGCAGAGAGAGAAAGAAAGAGCGCAGAGAGAGAGAGGAAGAAAGAGCGCAGACAGAGAAAGAAAGAGCGCAGAGAAAGAAAGAAATAGCACAGAGAGAGAGAAAGAGCGCAGAGAGAGAGAAAGAAAGAGCGCAGAGAGAGAGAGAAAGAGCGCAGAGAGAGAAAGAAAGAGCGCAGAGAGAGAAAGAAAGAGCGCAGAGAGTGAAAGAGCGCAGAGAGAGCGCAGAGAGAGAGAAAGAGCGCAGAGAGAGAAAGAAAGAGTGCCGAGAGAGAGAGAAAGAAAGAGCGCAGAGAGAGAGAGACAGAAAGAGCGCAGAGAGAAAGAAAGAAAGAGTGCAGAGAGAGAGAGAAAGAGCGCAGAGAGAGAGAGAGAAAGAGCGCAGAGAGAGAGAGAAAGAGCGCAGAGAGAGAGAGAAAGAAAGAGCGCAGAGAGAGAGAGAGAGAGCGCAGAGAGAGAGAAAGAGCGCAGAGAGAAAGAGATCGCAGACAGAGAGAGAGCGCAGAGAGAGAGAGAGTGCATAGAGAGAGAGAAAGAAAGAGCGCAGAGAGAGAGAGCGCAGAGAGAGAGAAAGAAAGAGCGCAGAGAGAAAGAAAGAGCACAGAGAGAGAGAAAGAGCGCAGAGAGAGAGAGAGCGCAGAGAGAGAAAGAGTGCAGAGAGAGAGAGAAAGAGCGCAGAGAGAAAGAAAGAGCGCAGAGAGAAAGAAAGAGCGCAGAGAGAGAAAGAGCGCAGAGAGAGAAATAAAGAGCGCAGAGAGAGAAAGAAAGAGCGCAGAGAAAGAAAGAGCGCAGAGAGGGAGAAAGATAGAGCGCAGAGAGAGAAAGATAGAGCGCAGAGAGAGAAAGAGCGCAGAGAGAAAGAGCGCAGAGAGAAAGAAAGAGCGCAGAGAGAGAGAGAATGAAAGAGCGCAGAGAGAGAGAGCGCAGAGAGAGAGAGAGCGCAGAGAGAGAGAGAAAGAAAGAGCGCAGAGAGAGAGAAAGAGCGCAGAGAGAGAGAAAGAGCGCAGAGAGAGAGAAAGAGCACAGAGAGAGAGAGAGAGCACAGAGAGAGAGAGAGAGAGAAAGAGCACAGAGAGAGAGAGAAAGAGCGCAGAGAGAGAGAGAAAGAGCGCAGAGAGAGAGAGAAAGAGCGCAGAGAGAAAGAAAGAGCGCAGAGAGAGAGAAAGAAAGAGCGCAGAGAGAGAAAGAAAGAGCGCAGAGAGAGAGAATGAGCGCAGAGAGAGAGAGAAAGAGCGCAGCGAGAGAGAGAGAGAGCGCAGAGAGAGCGAAAGAAAGAGTGCAGCGAGAGAGAGAGAAAGAGCGCAGAGAGAAAGAGAGAGCGCAGAGAGAGAGAGTGCAGATAGAGAGAGAGCGCAGAGAGAGAGAGCGCAGAGAGAAAGAGAGAGCGCAAAGAGAGAGAAAGAAAGAGCGTAGAGAAAAAAATAGCGCAGAGAGAGATAGGAAGAAAGAGCGCAGAGAGATAAAGAAAGAAAGAGCGCAGAGAGAGAGAGAGAGAGCGCAGAGAGAGAGGAAGAAAGAGCGCAGAGAGAAAGAGAAAGAAAGAGCACAAAGAGAGAGAGAGCGCGCATAGAGAGAGAAAGAAAGAGCGCAGAGAGAGAGAAAGAGCGCAGAGAAAGAAAGAGCGCAGAGAGAGAGAGGAAGAAAGAGCGCAGAGAAAGAAAGAAAGAGCGCAGAGAGAGAAAGAAAGAGCGAAGAGAGAGAAAGAAAGAGCGCAGAGAGAGAGAAAGAGTGCAGAGAGAGAGAAAGAAAGAGCGCAGAGAGAGAAAGAAAGAGTGCAGAGAGAGAAAGAAAGAGCGCAGAGAGAGAGAGCGCAGAGAGAGAGAGAGTGCAGAGAGAGAGTGCAGAGAGAAAGAAAGAGCGCAAAGAGAGAGAGAGCGCAGAGAGAGAGAAAGTGCGCAGAGAGAGAGAAAGGAAGAGCGCAGAGAGAGAAAGAAAGAGCGCAGAGAGAGAAAGAAAGAGCGCAGAGAGAGAGAATGAGCGCAGAGAGAGAGAGAGAGCGCAGCGAGAGAGAGAGAGAGCGCAGAGAGAGAGAGAGAGAGAGCACAGAGAGAGAGAAAGAAAGAGCGCAGCGAGAGAGAGAGAAAGAGCGCAGAGAGAGAAAGAAAGAGCGCAGAGAGAGAGAGAAAGAAAGGGCGCAGAGAGAGAAAGAGCGCAGAGAGAGAGAGCGCAGAGAGAGGAAGAAAGAGTGCAGAGAGAGAGAGAGAGCGCAGAGAGAGAGAAAGAGCGCAGAGAGAAAGAGAGCGCAGACAGAGAGAGAGCGCAGAGAGAGAGAGAGTTCAGAGAGAGAGAGAGCGTAGAGAGAGAGAAAGAAAGAGCGCAGAGAGAGAGAGCGCAGAGAGAGAGAAAGAAAGAGCGCAGAGAGAAAGAAAGAGCGCAGATAGAGAGAGAGCGCAGAGAGAGAGAGAAAGAGCGCAGAGAGAGAGAGCGCAGAGAGAGAGAGCGCAGAGAGAAAGAGAGAGCACAGAGAGAGAGAAAGAAAGAGTGCAGAGAGAGAGAAAGAGCGTAGAGAAAAAAAGAGCGCAGAGAGAGAGGAAGAAAGAGCGCAGACAGAGAAAGAAAGAGCGCAGAGAGAGAGAAAGAGCGCAGAGAGAGAGAGCGCAGAGAGAGAAAGAAAGAGCGCAGAGAGAGAGAGGAAGAAAGAGCGCAGACAGAGAAAGAAAGAGCGCAGAGAAAGAAAGAAATAGCACAGAGAGAGAGAAAGAGCGCAGAGAGAGAGAAAGAAAGAGCGCAGAGAGAGAGAGAAAGAGCGCAGAGAGAGAAAGAAAGAGCGCAGAGAGAGAAAGAAAGAGCGCAGAGAGTGAAAGAGCGCAGAGAGAGAGAGCGCAGAGAGAGAGAAAGAGCGCAGAGAGAGAAAGAAAGAGTGCCGAGAGAGAGAGAAAGAAAGAGCGCAGAGAGAGAGAGACAGAAAGAGCGCAGAGAGAAAGAAAGAAAGAGCGCAGAGAGAGAGAGAAAGAGCGCAGAGAGAGAGAGAAAGAAAGAGCGCAGAGAGAGAGAGAGAGAGCGCAGAGAGAGAGAAAGAGCGCAGAGAGAGAGATCGCAGACAGAGAGAGAGCGCAGAGAGAGAGAGAGTGCAGAGAGAGAGAGAGCGTAGAGAGAGAGAAAGAAAGAGCGCAGAGAGAGAGAGCGCAGAGAGATAGAAAGAAAGAGCGCAGAGAGAAAGAAAGAGCACAGAGAGAGAGAAAGAGCGCAGAGAGAGAGAGAGCGCAGAGAGAGAGAGAAAGAGTGCAGAGAGAGAGAGAAAGAGCGCAGAGAGAAAGAAAGAGCGCAGAGAGAAAGAAAGAGCGCAGAGAGAAAGAAAGAGCGCAGAGAGAGAAAGAGCGCAGAGAGAGAAATAAAGAGCGCAGAGAGAGAAAGAAAGAGCGCAGAGAAAGAAAGAGCGCAGAGAGAGAGAAAGATAGAGCGCAGAGAGAAAAAGATAGAGCGCAGAGAGAGAAAGAGCGCAGAGAGAAAGAGCGCAGAGAGAAAGAAAGAGCGCAGAGAGAGAGAGAATGAAAGAGCGCAGAGAGAGAGAGCGCAGAGAGAGAGAGAGCGCAGAGAGAGAGAGAAAGAAAGAGCGCAGAGAGAGAAAGAAAGAGTGCAGAGAGAGAGAGAGCGCAGAGAGAGAGAAAGAGCGCAGAGAGAGAGAAAGAGCACAGAGAGAGAGAGAGAGCACAGAGAGAGAGAGAGAGAGAAAGAGCACAGAGAGAGAGAGAAAGAGCGCAGAGAGAGAGAGAAAGAGCGCAGAGAGAGAGAGAAAGAGCGCAGAGAGAGAGCGCAGAGAGAGAGAAAGAAAGAGCGCAGAGAGAGAAAGAAAGAGCACAGAGAGAGAGAAAGAAGGAGCGCAGAGAGAGAGAGAAAGAGCGCAGAGAGAAAGAAAGAGTGCAGAGAGAGAGAGAGCGCAGAGAGAGAGAGAGCACAGAGAGAAAGAAAGAGCGCAGAGAGAGAAAGTAAGAGCGCAGAGAGAGAAAGAAAGAGCGCAGAGAAAGAAAGAGCGCAGAGAGAGAGAGAAAGAAAGAGCGCAGAGAGAGAGAAAGAAAGAGCGCAGAGAGAGAGAGAAAGAAAGAGCTAAAGCGGAAGTATGAGGATGCACTGAAGCAGATGACAGTCTTCCAGCAAGAGGTTCACACTCTGCACATAGAGTTGAATGCCTCACGACAGGAGGTCAACTGTGGCCGGATAGAAGTGGACGTAGCTCAGAAAGAGGTTCAGACACTCCACAGAGCACTGGATGCCTCACATCATGAGACCAACAGCTGCCACACAGACCTGGAAGTTTCCAGAAAAGAACTACACAGTCTCACTGAGGAGCTGGACATTTCAAGGAAAACTATCCTACATCTTAACTTAGATCTCAAAGTTTCTCAGAAGGAGCTTCAGAACTTAAACCTGGAGATGGAAGTCTCACGCCAGGAGACAGCCCGCCTCCAAGCAGAGCGCAGAGAGAGAAAGAGAAAGAAAGAGCGCAGAGAGAAAGAGTGCAGAGAGAGAAAGAGTGCAGAGAGAGAGAGAGCGCAGAGAGGGAAAGAGCGCAGAGAGAAAGAAAGAGCGCAGAGAGAGAGAGAGAAAAAGCGCTGAGAAAGAAAGAGCGCAGAGAGAGAGAGAAAGAAAGAGCGCAGAGAGAGAAAGAAAGAGTGCAGAGAGAGAGAGAGCGCAGAGAGAGAGAAAGAGCGCAGAGAGAGAAAGAGCGCAGAGAGAGAGAGAGCGCAGAGAGAGAGAAAGAAAGAGCGCAGAGAGAGAAAGAAAGAGTGCAGAGAGAGAGAAAGAGCGCAGAGAGAGAGAAAGAGTGCAGAGAGAGAGAGTGCAGAGAGAGAAAGAGTGCAGAGAGAGAAAGAGCGCAGAGAGAGAGAGCGCAGAGAGAGAAAGAGCGCAGAGAGAAAGAAAGAGAGCAGAGAGAGAGAGAGGAAGAAAGAGCGCAGAGAGAGAAAGAAAGAGTGCAGAGAGAGAGAAAGAGTGCAGAGAGAGAGAAAGAGCGCAGAGACAGAGAAAGAGCGCAGAGACAGAGAAAGAGCGCAGAGACAGAGAAAGAGCGCAGAGACAGAGAAAGAGCGCAGAGACAGAGAAAGAGCGCAGAGAGAAAGAAAGAGCGCAGAGAGAGAGAAAGAGCGCAGAGAGAGAGAAAGAGCGCAGAGAGAGAGAAAGAGCGCAGAGAGAGAGAAAGAGTGCAGAGAGAAAGAAAGAGTGCAGAGAGAGAGAGCGCAGAGAGAGAAAGAAAAAGCGCAGAGAGAAAGTAAGAGCGCAGAGAGAGAAAGAAAGAGCGCAGAGAGAGAGAAAGAAAGAGCGCAGAGAGAAAGAGAGCGCAGAGAGAGAAAGAAAGAGCGCAGAGAGAGAGCGCAGAGAGAAAGAAAGAGCGCAAAGAGAGAGAAAGTGCGCAGAGAGAGAGAAAGTGCGCAGAGAGAAAGAAAGAGCGCAGAGAGAGAGAAAGGAAGAGCGCAGAGAGAGAAAGAAAGAGCGCAGAGAGAAAGAAAGAGCGCAGAGAGAGAAAGAAAGAGCGCAGAGAGAGAAAGAAAGAGCGCAGAGAGAGAGAGAATGAGCGCAGAGAGAGAGAAAGAGCGCAGAGAGAGAGAAAGAAAGAGCGCAGAGAGAGAGAGAGAAAGAGCGCAGAGAGAGAAAGAAAGAGCGCAGAGAGAGAAAGAAAGAGCGCAGAGAGAGAGAGAGAGCGCAGAGAGAGAGGAAGAAAGAGCGCAGAGAGAGAGAGAGCGCAGAGAGAGAGCGCAGAGAGAAAGAGAGTGCAGACAGAGAGAGAGCGCAGAGAGAAAGAGAGCGTAGAGAGAGAGATAGAAAGAGCGCAGAGGGAGAGAGCGCAGAGAGAGAGAAAGGAAGAGCGCAGAGAGAGAAAGAAAGAGCGCAGAGAGAGAAAGAAAGAGCGCAGAGAGAGAAAAAAGAGCGCAGAGAGAGAGAGAATGAGCGCAGAGAGAGAGAAAGAAAGAGCGCAGAGAGAGAGAGGAAGAAAGAGCACAGAGAGAGAGAGAAAGAGCGCAGAGAGAGAGAAAGAGCGCAGACAGAGAGTGAGCGTAGAGAGAGAGAGAGACAGCGCAGAGAGAAAGAGAGCGTAGAGAGAGAGAAAGAAAGAGCGCAGAGAGAGAGAGCGCAGAGAGAGAGATAGAAAGAGCACAGAGAGAAAGAAAGAGCACAGAGAGAGAGAGAGAGCGCAGATAGAGAGAGAGAAAGAGCGCAGAGAGAAAGAGAGAGCACAGAGAGAGAGCACAGACAGAGAGAGAGCGCAGAGAGAGAGAAAGAAAGAGCGCAGAGAGAGAGAAAGAGCGTAGAGAAAAAAAGCGCAGAGAGAGAGGAAGAAAGAGCGCACACAGAGAAAGAAAGAGCGCAGAGAGAGAGAGAAAGAAAGAGCGCAGAGAGAGAGCGCAGAGAGAGAGCGCAGAGAGAGAGAAAGAGCGCCGAGAGAGAAAGAAAGAGCGCAGAGAGAGAGAGACAGAAAGAGCGCAGAGAGAAAGAAAGAAAGAGCGCAGAGAGAGAGAGAGCACAGAGAGAGAGAGCGCAAAGAGAGAGAGAGAGAGAAAGAGCGCAAAGAGAGAGAAAAAGAAAGAGCGCAGAGAGAAAGAAAGAGCGCAGAGAGAAAGAAAGAGCGCAGAGAGAGAGAGCGCAGAGAGAGAGAGAGAGAGCAGAGAGAGAGAGAAAGAGCGCAGAGAGAGAAATAAAGAGCGCAGAGAGAGAGAAAGAAAGAGCGCAGAGAGAGAAAGAAAGAGCGCAGAGAGAGAAAGAAAGTGTGCAAAGAGAGAAAAAAAGAGCGCAGAGAAAAAAAAGAAAGAGCGCAGAGAGAGAATGAGAATGAAAGAGCGCAGAGAGAGAAAGAGCGCAGAGAGAGAAAGAGCGCAGAGAGAAAGAAAGAGCGCAGAGAGAGAGAATGAAAGAGCGCAGAGAGAGAAAGAGCGCAGAGAGAGAAAGAGCGCAGAGAGAGAGAGAGAGCGCAGAGAGAGAAAGAGAAAGAAAGAGCGCAGAGAGAGAAAGAAAGAGCGCAGAGAAAGAAAGAGCGCAGAGAGAGAGAAAGATAGAGCGCAGAGAGAAAAAGATAGAGCGCAGAGAGAGAAAGAGCGCAGAGAGAAAGAGCGCAGAGAGAAAGAAAGAGCGCAGAGAGAGAGAGAATGAAAGAGCGCAGAGAGAGAGAGCGCAGAGAGAGAGAGAGCGCAGAGAGAGAGAGAAAGAAAGAGCGCAGAGAGAGAAAGAAAGAGTGCAGAGAGAGAGAGAGCGCAGAGAGAGAGAAAGAGCGCAGAGAGAGAGAAAGAGCACAGAGAGAGAGAGAGAGCACAGAGAGAGAGAGAGAGAGAAAGAGCACAGAGAGAGAGAGAAAGAGCGCAGAGAGAGAGAGAAAGAGCGCAGAGAGAGAGAGAAAGAGCGCAGAGAGAGAGCGCAGAGAGAGAGAAAGAAAGAGCGCAGAGAGAGAAAGAAAGAGCACAGAGAGAGAGAAAGAAGGAGCGCAGAGAGAGAGAGAAAGAGCGCAGAGAGAAAGAAAGAGTGCAGAGAGAGAGAGAGCGCAGAGAGAGAGAGAGCACAGAGAGAAAGAAAGAGCGCAGAGAGAGAAAGTAAGAGCGCAGAGAGAGAAAGAAAGAGCGCAGAGAAAGAAAGAGCGCAGAGAGAGAGAGAAAGAAAGAGCGCAGAGAGAGAGAAAGAAAGAGCGCAGAGAGAGAGAGAAAGAAAGAGCTAAAGCGGAAGTATGAGGATGCACTGAAGCAGATGACAGTCTTCCAGCAAGAGGTTCACACTCTGCACATAGAGTTGAATGCCTCACGACAGGAGGTCAACTGTGGCCGGATAGAAGTGGACGTAGCTCAGAAAGAGGTTCAGACACTCCACAGAGCACTGGATGCCTCACATCATGAGACCAACAGCTGCCACACAGACCTGGAAGTTTCCAGAAAAGAACTACACAGTCTCACTGAGGAGCTGGACATTTCAAGGAAAACTATCCTACATCTTAACTTAGATCTCAAAGTTTCTCAGAAGGAGCTTCAGAACTTAAACCTGGAGATGGAAGTCTCACGCCAGGAGACAGCCCGCCTCCAAGCAGAGCGCAGAGAGAGAAAGAGAAAGAAAGAGCGCAGAGAGAAAGAGTGCAGAGAGAGAAAGAGTGCAGAGAGAGAGAGAGCGCAGAGAGGGAAAGAGCGCAGAGAGAAAGAAAGAGCGCAGAGAGAGAGAGAGAAAAAGCGCTGAGAAAGAAAGAGCGCAGAGAGAGAGAGAAAGAAAGAGCGCAGAGAGAGAAAGAAAGAGTGCAGAGAGAGAGAGAGCGCAGAGAGAGAGAAAGAGCGCAGAGAGAGAAAGAGCGCAGAGAGAGAGAGAGCGCAGAGAGAGAGAAAGAAAGAGCGCAGAGAGAGAAAGAAAGAGTGCAGAGAGAGAGAAAGAGCGCAGAGAGAGAGAAAGAGTGCAGAGAGAGAGAGTGCAGAGAGAGAAAGAGTGCAGAGAGAGAAAGAGCGCAGAGAGAGAGAGCGCAGAGAGAGAAAGAGCGCAGAGAGAAAGAAAGAGAGCAGAGAGAGAGAGAGGAAGAAAGAGCGCAGAGAGAGAAAGAAAGAGTGCAGAGAGAGAGAAAGAGTGCAGAGAGAGAGAAAGAGCGCAGAGACAGAGAAAGAGCGCAGAGACAGAGAAAGAGCGCAGAGACAGAGAAAGAGCGCAGAGACAGAGAAAGAGCGCAGAGACAGAGAAAGAGCGCAGAGAGAAAGAAAGAGCGCAGAGAGAGAGAAAGAGCGCAGAGAGAGAGAAAGAGCGCAGAGAGAGAGAAAGAGCGCAGAGAGAGAGAAAGAGTGCAGAGAGAAAGAAAGAGTGCAGAGAGAGAGAGCGCAGAGAGAGAAAGAAAAAGCGCAGAGAGAAAGTAAGAGCGCAGAGAGAGAAAGAAAGAGCGCAGAGAGAGAGAAAGAAAGAGCGCAGAGAGAAAGAGAGCGCAGAGAGAGAAAGAAAGAGCGCAGAGAGAGAGCGCAGAGAGAAAGAAAGAGCGCAAAGAGAGAGAAAGTGCGCAGAGAGAGAGAAAGTGCGCAGAGAGAAAGAAAGAGCGCAGAGAGAGAGAAAGGAAGAGCGCAGAGAGAGAAAGAAAGAGCGCAGAGAGAAAGAAAGAGCGCAGAGAGAGAAAGAAAGAGCGCAGAGAGAGAAAGAAAGAGCGCAGAGAGAGAGAGAATGAGCGCAGAGAGAGAGAAAGAGCGCAGAGAGAGAGAAAGAAAGAGCGCAGAGAGAGAGAGAGAAAGAGCGCAGAGAGAGAAAGAAAGAGCGCAGAGAGAGAAAGAAAGAGCGCAGAGAGAGAGAGAGAGCGCAGAGAGAGAGGAAGAAAGAGCGCAGAGAGAGAGAGAGCGCAGAGAGAGAGCGCAGAGAGAAAGAGAGTGCAGACAGAGAGAGAGCGCAGAGAGAAAGAGAGCGTAGAGAGAGAGATAGAAAGAGCGCAGAGGGAGAGAGCGCAGAGAGAGAGAAAGGAAGAGCGCAGAGAGAGAAAGAAAGAGCGCAGAGAGAGAAAGAAAGAGCGCAGAGAGAGAAAAAAGAGCGCAGAGAGAGAGAGAATGAGCGCAGAGAGAGAGAAAGAAAGAGCGCAGAGAGAGAGAGGAAGAAAGAGCACAGAGAGAGAGAGAAAGAGCGCAGAGAGAGAGAAAGAGCGCAGACAGAGAGTGAGCGTAGAGAGAGAGAGAGACAGCGCAGAGAGAAAGAGAGCGTAGAGAGAGAGAAAGAAAGAGCGCAGAGAGAGAGAGCGCAGAGAGAGAGATAGAAAGAGCACAGAGAGAAAGAAAGAGCACAGAGAGAGAGAGAGAGCGCAGATAGAGAGAGAGAAAGAGCGCAGAGAGAAAGAGAGAGCACAGAGAGAGAGCACAGACAGAGAGAGAGCGCAGAGAGAGAGAAAGAAAGAGCGCAGAGAGAGAGAAAGAGCGTAGAGAAAAAAAGCGCAGAGAGAGAGGAAGAAAGAGCGCACACAGAGAAAGAAAGAGCGCAGAGAGAGAGAGAAAGAAAGAGCGCAGAGAGAGAGCGCAGAGAGAGAGCGCAGAGAGAGAGAAAGAGCGCCGAGAGAGAAAGAAAGAGCGCAGAGAGAGAGAGACAGAAAGAGCGCAGAGAGAAAGAAAGAAAGAGCGCAGAGAGAGAGAGAGCACAGAGAGAGAGAGCGCAAAGAGAGAGAGAGAGAGAAAGAGCGCAAAGAGAGAGAAAAAGAAAGAGCGCAGAGAGAAAGAAAGAGCGCAGAGAGAAAGAAAGAGCGCAGAGAGAGAGAGCGCAGAGAGAGAGAGAGAGAGCAGAGAGAGAGAGAAAGAGCGCAGAGAGAGAAATAAAGAGCGCAGAGAGAGAGAAAGAAAGAGCGCAGAGAGAGAAAGAAAGAGCGCAGAGAGAGAAAGAAAGTGTGCAAAGAGAGAAAAAAAGAGCGCAGAGAAAAAAAAGAAAGAGCGCAGAGAGAGAATGAGAATGAAAGAGCGCAGAGAGAGAAAGAGCGCAGAGAGAGAAAGAGCGCAGAGAGAAAGAAAGAGCGCAGAGAGAGAGAATGAAAGAGCGCAGAGAGAGAAAGAGCGCAGAGAGAGAAAGAGCGCAGAGAGAGAGAGAGAGCGCAGAGAGAGAAAGAGAAAGAAAGAGCGCAGAGAGAGAAAGAAAGAGCGCAGAGAGAGAAAGAAAGAGCGCAGAGAGAGAGAGCGCAGAGAGAGAGAGAGTGCAGAGAGAGAGTGCAGAGAGAAAGAAAGAGCGCAAAGAGAGAGAAAGTGCGCAGAGAGAAAGAAAGAGCGCAGAGAGAGAGAAAGAAAGAGCGCAGAGAGAGAAAGAAAGAGCGCAGAGAGAGAGAATGAGCGCAGAGAGAGAAAAAGAGCGCAGCGAGAGAGAGAGAGAGAGCGCAGAGAGAGAGAAAGAAAGAGTGCAGCGAGAGAGAGAAAGAGCGCAGAGAGAAAGAGAGAGCGCAGATAGAGAGAGAGCGCAGAGAGAGAGAGCGCAGAGAGAAAGAGAGAGCGCAAAGAGAGAGAAAGAGCGTAGAGAAAAAAATAGCGCAGAGAGAGATAGGAAGAAAGAGCGCAGAGAGAGAAAGAAAGAAAGAGCGCAGAGAGAGAGAGAGAGAGAGAGCGCAGAGAGAGAGGAAGAAAGAGCGCAGAGAGAAAGAGAAAGAAAGAGCGCAAAGAGAGAGAGAGCGCGCATAGAGAGAGAAAGAAAGAGCGCAGAGAGAGAGAAAGAGCGCAGAGAAAGAAAGAGCGCAGAGAGAGAGAGGAAGAAAGAGCGCAGAGAAAGAAAGAAAGAGCGCAGAGAGAGAAAGAAAAAGCGAAGAGAGAGAAAGAAAGAGCGCAGAGAGAGAGAAAGAGTGCAGAGAGAGAGAAAGAAAGAGCGCAGAGAGAGAGAGCGCAGAGAGAGAGAGAGTGCAGAGAGAGAGTGCAGAGAGAAAGAAAGAGCGCAGAGAGAGAGCGCAGAGAGAGAGAAAGTGCGCAGAGAGAGAGAAAGTGCGCAGAGAGAGAGAAAGGAAGAGCGCAGAGAGAGAAAGAAAGAGCGCAGAGAGAGAGAAAGAGCGCAGAGAGAGAGAAAGAGCGCAGCGAGAGAGAGAGAGAGCGCAGAGAGAGAGAAAGAAAGAGCGCAGCGAGAGAGAGAGAAAGAGCGCAGAGAGAGAGAAAGAAAGAGCGCAGAGAGAGAGAGAAAGAAAGGGCGCAGAGAGAGAAAGAAAGAGCGCAGAGAGAGAGAGAGCGCAGAGAGAGGAAGAAAGAGTGCAGAGAGAGAGAGAGAGCGCAGAGAGAGAGAAAGAGCGCAGAGAGAAAGAGAGCGCAGACAGAGAGAGAGCGCAGAGAGAGAGAGAGTACAGAGAGAGAGAGAGCGTAGAGAGAGAGAAAGAAAGAGCGCAGAGAGAGAGAGCGCAGAGAGAGAGAAAGAAAGAGCGCAGAGAGAAAGAAAGAGCGCAGATAGAGAGAGAGAAAGAGCGCAGAGAGAGAGAGCGCAGAGAGAGAGAGCGCAGAGAGAGAGAGCGCAGAGAGAAAGAGAGAGCACAGAGAGAGAGAAAGAAAGAGTGCAGAGAGAGAGAAAGAGCGTAGAGAAAAAAAGAGCGCAGAGAGAGAGGAAGAAAGAGCGCAGACAGAGAAAGAAAGAGCGCAGAGAGAGAGAAAGAGCGCAGAGAGAGAGAAAGAAAGAGCGCAGAGAGAGAGAGCGCAGAGAGAGAAAGAAAGAGCGCAGAGAGAGAGAGGAAGAAAGAGCGCAGACAGAGAAAGAAAGAGCGCAGAGAAAGAAAGAAATAGCACAGAGAGAGAGAAAGAGCGCAGAGAGAGAGAAAGAAAGAGCGCAGAGAGAGAGAGAAAGAGCGCAGAGAGAGAAAGAAAGAGCGCAGAGAGAGAAAGAAAGAGCGCAGAGAGTGAAAGAGCGCAGAGAGAGCGCAGAGAGAGAGAAAGAGCGCAGAGAGAGAAAGAAAGAGTGCCGAGAGAGAGAGAAAGAAAGAGCGCAGAGAGAGAGAGACAGAAAGAGCGCAGAGAGAAAGAAAGAAAGAGTGCAGAGAGAGAGAGAAAGAGCGCAGAGAGAGAGAGAGAAAGAGCGCAGAGAGAGAGAGAGAGCGCAGAGAGAGAGAGAAAGAAAGAGCGCAGAGAGAGAGAGAGAGAGCGCAGAGAGAGAGAAAGAGCGCAGAGAGAAAGAGATCGCAGACAGAGAGAGAGCGCAGAGAGAGAGAGAGTGCATAGAGAGAGAGAAAGAAAGAGCGCAGAGAGAGAGAGCGCAGAGAGAGAGAAAGAAAGAGCGCAGAGAGAAAGAAAGAGCACAGAGAGAGAGAAAGAGCGCAGAGAGAGAGAGAGCGCAGAGAGAGAAAGAGTGCAGAGAGAGAGAGAAAGAGCGCAGAGAGAAAGAAAGAGCGCAGAGAGAAAGAAAGAGCGCAGAGAGAGAAAGAGCGCAGAGAGAGAAATAAAGAGCGCAGAGAGAGAAAGAAAGAGCGCAGAGAAAGAAAGAGCGCAGAGAGGGAGAAAGATAGAGCGCAGAGAGAGAAAGATAGAGCGCAGAGAGAGAAAGAGCGCAGAGAGAAAGAGCGCAGAGAGAAAGAAAGAGCGCAGAGAGAGAGAGAATGAAAGAGCGCAGAGAGAGAGAGCGCAGAGAGAGAGAGAGCGCAGAGAGAGAGAGAAAGAAAGAGCGCAGAGAGAGAGAAAGAGCGCAGAGAGAGAGAAAGAGCGCAGAGAGAGAGAAAGAGCACAGAGAGAGAGAGAGAGCACAGAGAGAGAGAGAGAGAGAAAGAGCACAGAGAGAGAGAGAAAGAGCGCAGAGAGAGAGAGAAAGAGCGCAGAGAGAGAGAGAAAGAGCGCAGAGAGAAAGAAAGAGCGCAGAGAGAGAGAAAGAAAGAGCGCAGAGAGAGAAAGAAAGAGCGCAGAGAGAGAGAATGAGCGCAGAGAGAGAGAGAAAGAGCGCAGCGAGAGAGAGAGAGAGCGCAGAGAGAGCGAAAGAAAGAGTGCAGCGAGAGAGAGAGAAAGAGCGCAGAGAGAAAGAGAGAGCGCAGAGAGAGAGAGTGCAGATAGAGAGAGAGCGCAGAGAGAGAGAGCGCAGAGAGAAAGAGAGAGCGCAAAGAGAGAGAAAGAAAGAGCGTAGAGAAAAAAATAGCGCAGAGAGAGATAGGAAGAAAGAGCGCAGAGAGATAAAGAAAGAAAGAGCGCAGAGAGAGAGAGAGAGAGCGCAGAGAGAGAGGAAGAAAGAGCGCAGAGAGAAAGAGAAAGAAAGAGCACAAAGAGAGAGAGAGCGCGCATAGAGAGAGAAAGAAAGAGCGCAGAGAGAGAGAAAGAGCGCAGAGAAAGAAAGAGCGCAGAGAGAGAGAGGAAGAAAGAGCGCAGAGAAAGAAAGAAAGAGCGCAGAGAGAGAAAGAAAGAGCGAAGAGAGAGAAAGAAAGAGCGCAGAGAGAGAGAAAGAGTGCAGAGAGAGAGAAAGAAAGAGCGCAGAGAGAGAAAGAAAGAGTGCAGAGAGAGAAAGAAAGAGCGCAGAGAGAGAGAGCGCAGAGAGAGAGAGAGTGCAGAGAGAAAGAAAGAGCGCAAAGAGAGAGAGAGCGCAGAGAGAGAGAAAGTGCGCAGAGAGAGAGAAAGGAAGAGCGCAGAGAGAGAAAGAAAGAGCGCAGAGAGAGAAAGAAAGAGCGCAGAGAGAGAGAATGAGCGCAGAGAGAGAGAGAGAGCGCAGCGAGAGAGAGAGAGAGCGCAGAGAGAGAGAGAGAGAGAGCACAGAGAGAGAGAAAGAAAGAGCGCAGCGAGAGAGAGAGAAAGAGCGCAGAGAGAGAAAGAAAGAGCGCAGAGAGAGAGAGAAAGAAAGGGCGCAGAGAGAGAAAGAGCGCAGAGAGAGAGAGAGCGCAGAGAGAGGAAGAAAGAGTGCAGAGAGAGAGAGAGAGCGCAGAGAGAGAGAAAGAGCGCAGAGAGAAAGAGAGCGCAGACAGAGAGAGAGCGCAGAGAGAGAGAGAGTTCAGAGAGAGAGAGAGCGTAGAGAGAGAGAAAGAAAGAGCGCAGAGAGAGAGAGCGCAGAGAGAGAGAAAGAAAGAGCGCAGAGAGAAAGAAAGAGCGCAGATAGAGAGAGAGCGCAGAGAGAGAGAGAAAGAGCGCAGAGAGAGAGAGCGCAGAGAGAGAGAGCGCAGAGAGAGAGAGCGCAGAGAGAAAGAGAGAGCACAGAGAGAGAGAAAGAAAGAGTGCAGAGAGAGAGAAAGAGCGTAGAGAAAAAAAGAGCGCAGAGAGAGAGGAAGAAAGAGCGCAGACAGAGAAAGAAAGAGCGCAGAGAGAGAGAAAGAGCGCAGAGAGAGAGAGCGCAGAGAGAGAAAGAAAGAGCGCAGAGAGAGAGAGGAAGAAAGAGCGCAGACAGAGAAAGAAAGAGCGCAGAGAAAGAAAGAAATAGCACAGAGAGAGAGAAAGAGCGCAGAGAGAGAGAAAGAAAGAGCGCAGAGAGAGAGAGAAAGAGCGCAGAGAGAGAAAGAAAGAGCGCAGAGAGAGAAAGAAAGAGCGCAGAGAGTGAAAGAGCGCAGAGAGAGAGAGCGCAGAGAGAGAGAAAGAGCGCAGAGAGAGAAAGAAAGAGTGCCGAGAGAGAGAGAAAGAAAGAGCGCAGAGAGAGAGAGACAGAAAGAGCGCAGAGAGAAAGAAAGAAAGAGCGCAGAGAGAGAGAGAAAGAGCGCAGAGAGAGAGAGAAAGAAAGAGCGCAGAGAGAGAGAGAGAGAGCGCAGAGAGAGAGAAAGAGCGCAGAGAGAGAGATCGCAGACAGAGAGAGAGCGCAGAGAGAGAGAGAGTGCAGAGAGAGAGAGAGCGTAGAGAGAGAGAAAGAAAGAGCGCAGAGAGAGAGAGCGCAGAGAGATAGAAAGAAAGAGCGCAGAGAGAAAGAAAGAGCACAGAGAGAGAGAAAGAGCGCAGAGAGAGAGAGAGCGCAGAGAGAGAGAGAAAGAGTGCAGAGAGAGAGAGAAAGAGCGCAGAGAGAAAGAAAGAGCGCAGAGAGAAAGAAAGAGCGCAGAGAGAAAGAAAGAGCGCAGAGAGAGAAAGAGCGCAGAGAGAGAAATAAAGAGCGCAGAGAGAGAAAGAAAGAGCGCAGAGAAAGAAAGAGCGCAGAGAGAGAGAAAGATAGAGCGCAGAGAGAGAAAGATAGAGCGCAGAGAGAGAAAGAGCGCAGAGAGAAAGAGCGCAGAGAGAAAGAAAGAGCGCAGAGAGAGAGAGAATGAAAGAGCGCAGAGAGAGAGAGCGCAGAGAGAGAGAGAGCGCAGAGAGAGAGAGAAAGAAAGAGCGCAGAGAGAGAAAGAAAGAGTGCAGAGAGAGAGAGAGCGCAGAGAGAGAGAAAGAGCGCAGAGAGAGAGAAAGAGCACAGAGAGAGAGAGAGAGCACAGAGAGAGAGAGAGAGAGAAAGAGCACAGAGAGAGAGAGAAAGAGCGCAGAGAGAGAGAGAAAGAGCGCAGAGAGAGAGAGAAAGAGCGCAGAGAGAGAGCGCAGAGAGAGAGAAAGAAAGAGCGCAGAGAGAGAAAGAAAGAGCACAGAGAGAGAGAAAGAAGGAGCGCAGAGAGAGAGAGAGAAAGAGCGCAGAGAGAAAGAAAGAGTGCAGAGAGAGAGAGAGCGCAGAGAGAGAGAGAGCACAGAGAGAAAGAAAGAGCGCAGAGAGAGAAAGTAAGAGCGCAGAGAGAGAAAGAAAGAGCGCAGAGAAAGAAAGAGCGCAGAGAGAGAGAGAAAGAAAGAGCGCAGAGAGAGAGAAAGAAAGAGCGCAGAGAGAGAGAGAAAGAAAGAGCTAAAGCGGAAGTATGAGGATGCACTGAAGCAGATGACAGTCTTCCAGCAAGAGGTTCACACTCTGCACATAGAGTTGAATGCCTCACGACAGGAGGTCAACTGTGGCCGGATAGAAGTGGACGTAGCTCAGAAAGAGGTTCAGACACTCCACAGAGCACTGGATGCCTCACATCATGAGACCAACAGCTGCCACACAGACCTGGAAGTTTCCAGAAAAGAACTACACAGTCTCACTGAGGAGCTGGACATTTCAAGGAAATCTATCCTACATCTTAACTTAGATCTCAAAGTTTCTCAGAAGGAGCTTCAGAACTTAAACCTGGAGATGGAAGTCTCACGCCAGGAGACAGCCCGCCTCCAAGCAGAGCGCAGAGAGAGAAAGAGAAAGAAAGAGCGCAGAGAGAAAGAGTGCAGAGAGAGAAAGAGTGCAGAGAGAGAGAGAGCGCAGAGAGGGAAAGAGCGCAGAGAGAAAGAAAGAGCGCAGAGAGAGAGAGAGAAAAAGCGCTGAGAAAGAAAGAGCGCAGAGAGAGAGAGAAAGAAAGAGCGCAGAGAGAGAAAGAAAGAGTGCAGAGAGAGAGAGAGCGCAGAGAGAGAGAAAGAGCGCAGAGAGAGAAAGAGCGCAGAGAGAGAGAGAGCGCAGAGAGAGAGAAAGAAAGAGCGCAGAGAGAGAAAGAAAGAGTGCAGAGAGAGAGAAAGAGCGCAGAGAGAGAGAAAGAGTGCAGAGAGAGAGAGTGCAGAGAGAGAAAGAGTGCAGAGAGAGAAAGAGCGCAGAGAGAGAGAGCGCAGAGAGAGAAAGAGCGCAGAGAGAAAGAAAGAGAGCAGAGAGAGAGAGAGGAAGAAAGAGCGCAGAGAGAGAAAGAAAGAGTGCAGAGAGAGAGAAAGAGTGCAGAGAGAGAGAAAGAGTGCAGAGACAGAGAAAGAGCGCAGAGACAGAGAAAGAGCGCAGAGACAGAGAAAGAGCGCAGAGACAGAGAAAGAGCGCAGAGACAGAGAAAGAGCGCAGAGAGAAAGAAAGAGCGCAGAGAGAGAGAAAGAGCGCAGAGAGAGAGAAAGAGCGCAGAGAGAGAGAAAGAGCGCAGAGAGAGAGAAAGAGTGCAGAGAGAAAGAAAGAGTGCAGAGAGAGAGAGCGCAGAGAGAGAAAGAAAAAGCGCAGAGAGAAAGTAAGAGCGCAGAGAGAGAAAGAAAGAGCGCAGAGAGAGAGAAAGAAAGAGCGCAGAGAGAAAGAGAGCGCAGAGAGAGAAAGAAAGAGCGCAGAGAGAGAGCGCAGAGAGAAAGAAAGAGCGCAAAGAGAGAGAAAGTGCGCAGAGAGAGAGAAAGTGCGCAGAGAGAAAGAAAGAGCGCAGAGAGAGAGAAAGGAAGAGCGCAGAGAGAGAAAGAAAGAGCGCAGAGAGAAAGAAAGAGCGCAGAGAGAGAAAGAAAGAGCGCAGAGAGAGAAAGAAAGAGCGCAGAGAGAGAGAGAATGAGCGCAGAGAGAGAGAAAGAGCGCAGAGAGAGAGAAAGAAAGAGCGCAGAGAGAGAGAGAGAAAGAGCGCAGAGAGAGAAAGAAAGAGCGCAGAGAGAGAAAGAAAGAGCGCAGAGAGAGAGAGAGAGCGCAGAGAGAGAGGAAGAAAGAGCGCAGAGAGAGAGAGAGCGCAGAGAGAGAGCGCAGAGAGAAAGAGAGTGCAGACAGAGAGAGAGCGCAGAGAGAAAGAGAGCGTAGAGAGAGAGATAGAAAGAGCGCAGAGGGAGAGAGCGCAGAGAGAGAGAAAGGAAGAGCGCAGAGAGAGAAAGAAAGAGCGCAGAGAGAGAAAGAAAGAGCGCAGAGAGAGAAAAATGAGCGCAGAGAGAGAGAGAATGAGCGCAGAGAGAGAGAAAGAAAGAGCGCAGAGAGAGAGAGGAAGAAAGAGCACAGAGAGAGAGAGAAAGAGCGCAGAGAGAGAGAAAGAGCGCAGACAGAGAGTGAGCGTAGAGAGAGAGAGAGACAGCGCAGAGAGAAAGAGAGCGTAGAGAGAGAGATAGAAAGAGCACAGAGAGAAAGAAAGAGCACAGAGAGAGAGAGAGAGCGCAGAGAGAGAGAGAAAGAGCGCAGAGAGAAAGAGAGAGCACAGAGAGAGAGCACAGACAGAGAGAGAGCGCAGAGAGAGAGAAAGAAAGAGCGCAGAGAGAGAGAAAGAGCGTAGAGAAAAAAAGCGCAGAGAGAGAGGAAGAAAGAGCGCACACAGAGAAAGAAAGAGCGCAGAGAGAGAGAGAAAGAAAGAGCGCAGAGAGAGAGCGCAGAGAGAGAGCGCAGAGAGAGAGAAAGAGCGCCGAGAGAGAAAGAAAGAGCGCAGAGAGAGAGAGACAGAAAGAGCGCAGAGAGAAAGAAAGAAAGAGCGCAGAGAGAGAGAGAGCACAGAGAGAGAGAGCGCAAAGAGAGAGAGAGAGAGAAAGAGCGCAAAGAGAGAGAAAAAGAAAGAGCGCAGAGAGAAAGAAAGAGCGCAGAGAGAAAGAAAGAGCGCAGAGAGAGAGAGCGCAGAGAGAGAGAGAGAGAGCAGAGAGAGAGAGAAAGAGCGCAGAGAGAGAAATAAAGAGCGCAGAGAGAGAGAAAGAAAGAGCGCAGAGAGAGAAAGAAAGAGCGCAGAGAGAGAAAGAAAGTGTGCAAAGAGAGAAAAAAAGAGCGCAGAGAAAAAAAAGAAAGAGCGCAGAGAGAGAATGAGAATGAAAGAGCGCAGAGAGAGAAAGAGCGCAGAGAGAGAAAGAGCGCAGAGAGAAAGAAAGAGCGCAGAGAGAGAGAATGAAAGAGCGCAGAGAGAGAAAGAGCGCAGAGAGAGAAAGAGCGCAGAGAGAGAGAGAGAGCGCAGAGAGAGAAAGAGAAAGAAAGAGCGCAGAGAGAGAAAGAGAAAGAAAGAGCGCAGAGAGAGAAAGAGAATGAAAGAGCGCAGAGAGAGAAAGAGCGCAGAGAGAGAAAGAGCGCAGAGAGAGAAAGAGCGCAGAGAGAGAAAGAGCGCAGAGAGAGAAAGAGCACAGAGAGAGAAAGAGCGCAGAGAGAAAGAAAGAGCGCAGAGAGAGAGAATGAAAGAGCGCAGAGAGAGAAAGAGCGTAGAGAGAGAGAGCGCAGAGAGAGAGAGAGCGCAGAGAGAGAGAGAAAGAAAGAGCGCAGAGAGAGAAAGAAAGAGTGCAGAGAGAGAGAAAGAGCGCAGAGAGAAAGAAAGAGCGCAGAGAGAGAGAGAGCACAGAGAGAGAGAGAAAGAAAGAGCGCAGAGAGAGAAAGAGCGCAGAGAGAGAGAGAGAGAGCGCAGAGAGAGAAAGAGAAAGAAAGAGCGCAGAGAGAGAAAGAGAAAGAAAGAGCGCAGAGAGAGAAAGAGAATGAAAGAGCGCAGAGAGAGAAAGAGCGCAGAGAGAAAGAAAGAGCGCAGAGAGAGAGAGAATGAAAGAGCGCAGAGAGAGAGAGCGCAGAGAGAGAGAGCGCAGAGAGAAAAAGAGTAAGAAAGAGCGCAGAGAGAGAAAGAGAAAGAAAGAGCGCAGAGAGAGAAAGAGAATGAAAGAGCGCAGAGAGAGAAAGAGCGCAGAGAGAGAAAGAGCGCAGAGAGAAAGAGCGCAGAGAGAGAAAGAGCGCAGAGAGAGAGAGAATGAAAGAGCGCAGAGAGAGAAAGAGCGCAGAGAGAGAGAGAGCGCAGAGAGAGAGAGCGCAGAGAGAGAGAGAAAGAAAGAGCGCAGAGAGAGAAAGAAAGAGTGCAGAGAGAGAGAAAGAGCGCAGAGAGAGAGAAAGAGCGCAGAGAGAGAGAAAGAGCGCAGAGAGAAAGAGCGCAGAGAGAGAGAAAGAAAGAGCGCAGAGAGAGAAAGAAAGAGCACAGAGAGAGAGAAAGAAAGAGCGCAGAGAGAGAGAGAAAGAGCGCAGAGAGAAAGAAAGAGTGCAGAGAGAGAGAGAGCGCAGAGAGAGAGAGAGAGAGAGAGCACAGAGAGGGAAAGAAAGAGCGCAGAGAGAGAAAGTAAGAGCGCAGAGAGAGAAAGTAAGAGCGCAGAGAGAGAAAGAAAGAGCGCAGAGAAAGAAAGAGCACAGAGAGAGAGAGAAAGAAAGAGCGCAGAGAGAGAGAGAGAAAGAGCGCAGAGAGAGAGAAAGAAAGAGCGCAGAGAGAGAAAAAGAAAGAGCTAAAGCGGAAGTATGAGGAGGCACTGAAGCAGATGACAGTCTTCCAGCAAGAGGTTCACACTCTGCGCATAGTGTTTAATGCCTCATGACAGGAGGTCAACTGTGGCCGGATAGAAGTGGACGTAGCTCAGAAAGAGGTTCAGACACTCCACAGAGCACTGGATGCCTCACATCATGAGACCAACAGCTGCCACACAGACCTGGAAGTTTCCAGAAAAGAACTACACAGTCTCACTGAGGAGCTGGACATTTCAAGGAAAACTATCCTACATCTTACTGTAACTTAGATCTCAAAGTTTCTCAGAAGGAGCTTCAGAACTTAAACCTGGAGATGGAAGTCTCACGCCAGGAGACAGCCCGCCTCCAAGCAGAGCGCAGAGAGAGAAAGAGAAAGAAAGAGCGCAGAGAGAGAAAGAGTGCAGAGAGAGAGAGAGCGCAGAGAGAGAAAGAGCGCAGAGAGAAAGAAAGAGCGCAGAGAGAGAGAAAGAGCGCAGAGAGAGAGAGAAAGAGCGCAGAGAGAGAGAAAGAGCGCAGAGAGAGAGAAAAAGCGCTGAGAAAAAAGAGCGCAGAGAGAGAGAGGAAGAAAGAGCGCAGAGAGAGAGAGGAAGAAAGAGCGCAGAGAGAGAGAGAAAGAAAGAGCGCAGAGAGAGACAGAAAGAGTGCAGAGAGAAAGAGAGCGCAGACAGAGAGAGAGCGCAGAGAGAGAGAGCGCAGAGAGAGACAGCGCAGAGAGAAAGAGAGCGTAGAGAGAGAGATAGAAAGAGCGCAGAGAGAGAGCGCAGAGAGAGAGAAAGAAAGAGCGCAGAGAGAAAGAAAGAGCACAGAGAGAGAGAAAGAGCGCAGAGAGAGAGAGAGAGCGCAGAGAGAAAGAGAGAGCGCAGAGAGAGAGCGCAGACAGAGAGAGAGCGCAGAGAGAAGAGAGAGAGAAAGAGCGCAGAGAGAGAGAAAAAGCGCTGAGAAAAAAGAGCGCAGAGAGAGAGAGGAAGAAAGAGCGCAGAGAGAGAGAGAAAGAAAGAGCGCAGAGAGAGAAAGAAAGAGTGCAGAGAGAAAGAGAGCGCAGACAGAGAGAGAGCGCAGAGAGAGAGAGAGCGCAGAGAGAGACAGCGCAGAGAGAAAGAGAGCGTAGAGAGAGAGATAGAAAGAGCGCAGAGAGAGAGCGCAGAGAGAGAGAAAGAAAGAGCGCAGAGAGAAAGAAAGAGCACAGAGAGAGAGAAAGAGCGCAGAGAGAGAGATAGAGCGCAGAGAGAGAGAGAGAGCACAGAGAGAAAGAGAGAGCGCAGAGAGAGAGCGCAGACAGAGAGAGAGCGCAGAGAGAGAGAAAGAAAGAGCGCAGAGAGAGAGAAAGAGCGTAGAGAAAAAAAGCGCAGAGAGAGAGGAAGAAAGAGCGCAGACAGAGAAAGAAAGAGCGCAGAGAGAGAAAGAAAGAGCGCAGAGAGACAGAAAGAGCGCAGAGAGAGAAAGAAAGAGCGCAGAGAGAGAGAAAGAAAGAGCGCAGAGAGAGAGCGCAGAGATAGAGAAAGAGCGCAGAGAGAGAAAGAAAGAGCGCAGAGAGAGAAAGAAAGAGCGCAGAGAGAGAGAGACAGAAAGAGCGCAGAGAGAGAGACAGAAAGAGCGCAGAGAGAAAGAAAGAAAGAGCGCAGAGAGAGAGAGCGCAGAGAGAAAGAGAGAGAGAGAGCGCAAAGAGAGAGAGAGAGAGAGAAAGAGCGCAAAGAGAGAGAGATAGAAAGAGCGCAGAGAGAAAGAAAGAGCGCAGAGAGAAAGAAAGAGCGCAGAGAGAGAGAGCGCAGAGAGAGAGAGCGCAGAGAGAGAAATAAAGAGCGCAGAGAGAGAAAGAAAGAGCGCAGAGAAAGAAAGAGCGCAGAGAGAGAGAAAGAAAGAGCGCAGAGAGAGAAAGAAAGAGCGCAAAGAGAGAAAAAAAGAGCGCAGAGAGAAAGAAAGAAAGAGCGCAGAGAGAGAAAGAGAATGAAAGAGCGCAGAGAGAGAAAGAGCGCAGAGAGAAAGAAAGAGCGCAGAGAGAGAGAGAATGAAAGAGCGCAGAGAGAGAAAGAGCGCAGAGAGAGAAAGAGCGCAGAGAGAGAGAGAGCGCAGAGAGAGAAAGAGAAAGAAAGAGCGCAGAGAGAGAAAGAGAATGAAAGAGCGCAGAGAGAGAAAGAGCTCAGAGAGAGAAAGAGCGCAGAGAGAAAGAAAGAGCGCAGAGAGAGAGAGAGAGAGAGAAAGAGCGCAGAGACAGAGAAAGAGCGCAGAGAGAGAAAGAAAGAGCGCAGAGAGAGAGAAAGAAAGAACGCAGAGAGAGAGCGCAGAGAGAGAAAGAAAGAGCGCAGAGAGAGAAAGAAAGAGCGCAGAGAGAGACAGAAAGAGCGCAGAGAGAGAGACAGAAAGAGCGCAGAGAGAAAGAAAGAAAGAGCGCAGAGAGAGAGAGAGAGCGCAAAGAGAGAGAGAGAGAGAGCGCAAAGAGAGAGAGAAAGAAAGAGCGCAGAGAGAAAGAAAGAGCGCAGAGAGAGAGAAAGAGCGCAGAGAGAGAGGGAAAGAGCGCAGAGAGAGAGAGAAAGAGCGCAGAGAGAGAAATAAAGAGCGCAGAGAGAGAAAGAAAGAGCGCAGAGAAAGAAAGAGCGCAGAGAGAGAGAAAGAAAGAGCGCAGAGAGAGAAAGAAAGAGCGCAGAGAGAGAAAGAAAGAGCGCAAAGAGAGAAAAAAAGAGCGCAGAGAGAAAGAAAGAGCGCAGAGAGAGAGAGAATGAAAGAGCGCAGAGAGAGAAAGAGCGCAGAGAGAGAAAGAGAATGAAAGAGCGCAGAGAGAGAAAGAGCGCAGAGAGAGAAAGAGCGCAGAGAGAGAAAGAGCGCAGAGAGAGAAAGAGCGCAGAGAGAAAGAAAGAGCGCAGAGAGAGAGAGAATGAAAGAGCACAGAGAGAGAAAGAGCGCAGAGAGAGAAAGAGCGCAGAGAGAGAAAGAGCGCAGAGAGAGAAAGAGCGCAGAGAGAGAAAGAGCGCAGAGAGAGAGAGAGAGCGCAGAGAGAGAAAGAGAAAGAAAGAGCGCAGAGAGAGAAAGAGAATGAAAGAGCGCAGAGAGAGAAAGAGCCCAGAGAGAGAAAGAGCGCAGAGAGAAAGAAAGAGCGCAGAGAGAGAGAGAGAGAAAGAGCGCAGAGACAGAGAAAGAGCGCAGAGAGAGAGAAAGAAAGAGCGCAGAGACAGAGAAAGAAAAAGCGCAGAGAGAGACAAAGAGCGCAGAGAGAGAGAATGAAAGAGCGCAGAGAGAGAAAGAAAGAGCGCAGAGAGAGAAAGAAAGAGCGCAGAGAGTGAGAGAGAAAGAGCGCAGAGAGAGAGAAAGAAAGAGCGCAGAGAGAAAGAAAGAGCGCAGAGAGAAAGAAAGAAAGAGCGCAGACAGAGAGAGAAAGAGCGCAAAGAGAGAGAGAGAAAGAGCGCAGAGAGAAAGAGAGAGCGCAGAGAGAGAGAGTGCAGACAGAGAGAGAGCGCAGAGAGAAAGAGAGACCGCAAAGAGAGAGAAAGAAAGAGCGCAGAGAGAGAGAAAGAGCGTAGAGAAAAAAATAGCGCAGAGAGAGATAGGAAGAAAGAGCGCAGAGAGAGAAAGAAAGAGCGCAGAGAGAGAGAAGAGCGCAGAGAGAGAGAAGAGCGCAGAGAGAGAGAAGAGCGCAGAGAGAGAGAAGAGCGCAGAGAGAGAGAAAGAAAGAGCGCAGAGAGAGAGAGAAAGAAAGAGCGCAGAGAGAGAGAGAAAGAAAGAGCGCAGAGAGAGAGAGAAAGAAAGAGCGCAGAGAGAGAGAGAAAGAAAGAGCGCAGAGAAAGAAAGAAAGAGCGCAGAGAGAGAGAGAGCGCAGAGAGAGAGGAAGAAAGAGCGCAGAGAGAAAGAGAAAGAAAGAGCGCAAAGAGAGAGAGAGCGCGCATAGAGAGAGAAAGAAAGAGCGCAGAGAGAGAGAAAGAGCGCAGAGAAAGAAAGAGCGCAGAGAGAGAGAGGAAGAAAGAGCGCAGAGACAGAAAGAAAGAGCGCAGAGAGAGAAAGAAAGAGCGCAGAGAGAGAAAGAAAGAGCGCAGAGAGAGAGAGCGCAGAGAGAGAGAGTGCAGAGAGAGAGTGCAGAGAGAAAGAAAGAGCGCAAAGAGAGAGAGAGCGCAGAGAGAGAGAAAGTGCGCAGAGAGAAAGAAAGAGCGCAGAGAGAGAGAAAGGAAGAGCGCAGAGAGAGAGAGAAAGAGCGCAGAGAGAGAAAGAAAGAGCGCAGAGAGAGAGAATGAGCGCAGAGAGAGAGAAAGAGCGCAGCTAGAGAGAGAGAGAGCGCAGAGAGAGAGAAAGAAAGAGCGCAGCGAGAGAGAGAGAAAGAGCACATAGAGAGAGAAAGAAAGAGCGCAGAGAGAGAGAGAAAGAAAGGGCGCAGAGAGAGAGAAAGAGAGAGCGCAGAGAGAGAGAGAGAGCGCAGAGAGAGGAAGAAAGAGTGCAGAGAGAGAGAGAGCGCAGAGAGAGAGAAAGAGAGCGCAGACAGAGAGAGAGCGCAGAGAGAGAGAGAGTGCAGAGAGAGCGTAGAGAGAGAGAAAGAAAGAGCGCAGAGAGAGAGAGCGCAGAGAGAGAGAAAGAAAGAGCACAGAGAGAGAGAAAGAGCGCAGAGAGAGAGAGTGCAGAGAGAGAGAGAAAGAGCGCAGAGAGAAAGAAAGAGCGCAGAGAGAAAGAAAGAGCGCAGAGAGAGAAAGAGCGCAGAGAGAGAAAGAGCGCAGAGAGAGAAAGAAAGAGCGCAGAGAAAGAAAGAGCGCAGAGAGAGAGAAAGAAAGAGCGCAGAGAGAGAAAGATAGAGCGCAGAGAGAGAAAGATAGAGCGCAAAGAGAGAAAAAAAGAGCGCAGAGAGAAAGAAAGAGCACAGAGAGAGAGAAAGAGCGCAGAGAGAGAGATAGAGCGCAGAGAAAGAGAGAGAGCGCAGAGAGAAAGAGAGCGCAGAGAGAGAGAGCGCAGAGAGAAAGAGAGAGCGCAGAGAGAGAGAAAGAAAGAGCGCAGAGAGAGAGAAAGAGCGTAGAGAAAAAAAGCGCAGAGAGAGAGGAAGAAAGAGCGCAGACAGAGAAGAAAGAGCGCAGAGAGAGAAAGAAAGAGCGCAGAGAGAGAAAGAGCACAGAGAGATAGAAAGAGCGCAGAGAGAGAAAGAAAGAGCGCAGAGAGAGAGAAAGAGCGCAGAGAGAGAAAGAAAGAGCGCAGAGAGAGAGAAAGAAAGAGCGCAGAGAGAGAGAAAGAAAGAGCGCAGAGAGAGAGCGCAGAGAGAGAGCGCAGAGAGAGAAAGAAAGAGCGCAGAGAGAGAGAGAAAGAGCACAGAGAGAGAGAGAAAAAGCGCAGAGAGAAATAAAGAGCGCAGAGAGAGAAAGAAAGAGCGCTGAGAAAGAAAGAGCGCAGAGAGAGAAAGAAAGAGCGCAGAGAGAGAAAGAAAGAGCGCAAAGAGAGAAAAAAAGAGTGCAGAGAGAAAGAAAGAAAGAGCGCAGAGAGAGAAAGAGAATGAAAGAGCGCAGAGAGAGAAAGAGCGCAGAGAGAGAAAGAGCGCAGAGAGAAAGAAAGAGCGCAGAGAGAGAGAGAATGAAAGAGCGCAGAGAGAGAGAAAGAGCGTAGAGAAAAAAAGCGCAGAGAGAGAGGAAGAAAGAGCACAGACAGAGAAAGAAAGAGCGCAGAGAGAGAAAGAAAGAGCGCAGAGAGAGAAAGAGCACAGAGAGATAGAAAGAGCGCAGAGAGAGAGAAAGAAAGAGCGCAGAGAGAGAGAAAGAGCGCAGAGAGAGAAAGAAAGAGCGCAGAGAGAGAGAAAGAAAGAGCGCAGAGAGAGAGCGCAGAGAGAGAGCGCAGAGAGAGAGAAAGAGCGCAGAGAGAGAAAGAAAGAGCGCAGAGAGAGAGAAACAGAAAGAGCGCAGAGAGAAAGAAAGAAAGAGCGCAGAGAGAGAGAGCGCAGAGAGAGAGAGAGATAGAGCGCAAAGAGAGAGAGAGAGAAAGAGCGCAAAGAGAGAGAGATAGAAAGAGCGCAGAGAGAAAGAAAGAGCGCAGAGAGAGAGAGAAAGAGCGCAGAGAGAGAAAGAAAGAGCGCTGAGAAAGAAAGAGCGCAGAGAGAGAGAGAAAGAAAGAGCGCAGAGAGAGAAAGAAAGAGCGCAGAGAGAGAAAGAAAGAGCGCAAAGAGAGAAAAAAAGAGCGCAGAGAGAAAGAAAGAAAGAGCGCAGAGAGAGAAAGAGAATGAAAGAGCGCAGAGAGAGAGAAAGAGCGCAGAGAGAGAGAATGAAAGAGCGCAGAGAGAGAAAGAGCGCAGAGAGAGAAAGAGCGCAGAGAGAGAGAGAGCGCAGAGAGAGAAAGAGAAAGAAAGAGCGCAGAGAGAGAAAGAGAATGAAAGAGCGCAGAGAGAGAAAGAGAATGAAAGAGCGCAGAGAGAGAGAGCGCAGAGAGAGAAAGAGCCCAGAGAGAGAAAGAGCGCAGAGAGAAAGAAAGAGCGCAGAGAGAGAGAGAGAAAGAGCGCAGAGACAGAGAAAGAAAGAGCGCAGAGAGAAAGAAAGAGCGCAGAGAGAAAGAGAGAGCGCAGAGAGAGAGAGTGCAGACAGAGAGAGAGCGCAGAGAGAGAGAGCGCAGAGAGAAAGAGAGAGCGCAAAGAGAGAGAAAGAAAGAGCGCAGAGAGAGAGAAAGAGCATAGAGAAAAAAATCGCGCAGAGAGAGATAGGAAGAAAGAGCGCAGAGAGAGAAAGAAAGAGCGCAGAGAGAGAAAGAAAGAGCGCAGAGAGAGAGAAGAGCGCAGAGAGAGAGAGCACAGAGAGAGAGAGAGAGAAAGAGCACAGAGAGAGAAAGAAAGAGCGCAGAGAGAGAAAGAAAGAAAGAGCGCAGAGAGAGAGGAAGAAAGAGCGCAGAGAGAAAGAGAAAGAAAGAGCGCAAAGAGAGAGAGAGCGCGCATAGAGAGAGAGAAAGAGCGCAGAGAGAGAGATAGAGCGCAGAGAAAGAAAGAGCGCAGAGAGAGAGAGGAAGAAAGAGCGCAGAGAAAGAAAGAAAGAGCGCAGAGAGAAAGAAAGAGCGAAGAGAGAGAAAGAAAGAGCGCAGAGAGAGAGAAAGAGTGCAGAGAGAGAGAAAGAAAGAGCGCAGAGAGAGAAAGAAAGAGCGCAGAGAGAGAAAGAAAGAGCGCAGAGAGAGAGAGCGCAGAGAGAGAGAGAGTGCAGAGAGAGAGTGCAGAGAGAGAGTGCAGAGAGAAAGAAAGAGCGCAAAGAGAGAGAGAGCGCAGAGAGAGAGAAAGTGCGCAGAGAGAAAGAAAGAGCGCAGAGAGAGAGAAAGAAATAGCGCAGAGAGAGAGAATGAGCGCAGAGAGAGAGAAAGAGCGCAGCGAGAGAGAGAGAGAGCGCAGAGAGAGAGAAAGAAAGAGTGCAGCGAGAGAGAGAGAAAGAGCGCAGAGAGAAAGAGAGAGCGCAGAGAGAGAGAGTGCAGATAGAGAGAGAGCGCAGAGAGAGAGAGCGCAGAGAGAAAGAGAGAGCGCAAAGAGAGAGAAAGAAAGAGCGTAGAGAAAAAAATAGCGCAGAGAGAGATAGGAAGAAAGAGCGCAGAGAGAGAAAGAAAGAAAGAGCGCAGAGAGAGAGAGAGAGAGAGAGCGCAGAGAGAGAGGAAGAAAGAGCGCAGAGAGAGAGAAAGAGCGCAGAGAAAGAAAGAGCGCAGAGAGAGAGAGGAAGAAAGAGCGCAGAGAAAGAAAGAAAGAGCGCAGAGAGAGAAAGAAAGAGCGAAGAGAGAGAAAGAAAGAGCGCAGAGAGAGAGAAAGAGTGCAGAGAGAGAGAAAGAAAGAGCGCAGAGAGAGAAAGAAAGAGCGCAGAGAGAGAAAGAAAGAGCGCAGAGAGAGAAAGAAAGAGCGCAGAGAGAGAGAGCGCAGAGAGAGAGAGAGTGCAGAGAGAGAGTGCAGAGAGAAAGAAAGAGCGCAAAGAGAGAGAGAGCGCAGAGAGAGAGAAAGTGCGCAGAGAGAGAGAAAGGAAGAGCGCAGAGAGAGAAAGAAAGAGCGCAGAGAGAGAAAGAAAGAGCGCAGAGAGAGAGAATGAGCGCAGAGAGAGAGAAAGAGCGCAGCGAGAGAGAGAGAGAGCGCAGAGAGAGAGAAAGAAAGAGCGCAGCGAGAGAGAGAGAAAGAGCGCAGAGAGAGAGAAAGAAAGAGCGCAGAGAGAGAGAGAAAGAAAGGGCGCAGAGAGAGAAAGAAAGAGCGCAGAGAGAGAGAGAGCGCAGAGAGAGGAAGAAAGAGTGCAGAGAGAGAGAGAGAGCGCAGAGAGAGAGAAAGAGCGCAGAGAGAAAGAGAGCGCAGACAGAGAGAGAGCGCAGAGAGAGAGAGAGTACAGAGAGAGAGAGAGCGTAGAGAGAGAGAAAGAAAGAGCGCAGAGAGAGAGAGCGCAGAGAGAGAGAAAGAAAGAGCGCAGAGAGAAAGAAAGAGCGCAGATAGAGAGAGAGCGCAGAGAGAGAGAGAAAGAGCGCAGAGAGAGAGAGCGCAGAGAGAGAGAGCGCAGAGAGAAAGAGAGAGCGCAGAGAGAGAGAAAGAAAGAGCGCAGAGAGAGAGAGCGCAGAGAGAGAAAGAAAGAGCGCAGAGAGAGAGAGGAAGAAAGAGCGCAGACAGAGAAAGAAAGAGCGCAGAGAAAGAAAGAAATAGCACAGAGAGAGAGAAAGAGCGCAGAGAGAGAGAAAGAAAGAGCGCAGAGAGAAAGAGAGAGCGCAGAGAGAGAGAGTGCAGATAGAGAGAGAGCGCAGAGAGAGAGAGCGCAGAGAGAAAGAGAGAGCGCAAAGAGAGAGAAAGAAAGAGCGTAGAGAAAAAAATAGCGCAGAGAGAGATAGGAAGAAAGAGCGCAGAGAGAGAAAGAAAGAAAGAGCGCAGAGAGAGAGAGAGAGAGAGAGCGCAGAGAGAGAGGAAGAAAGAGCGCAGAGAGAGAGAAAGAGCGCAGAGAAAGAAAGAGCGCAGAGAGAGAGAGGAAGAAAGAGCGCAGAGAAAGAAAGAAAGAGCGCAGAGAGAGAAAGAAAGAGCGAAGAGAGAGAAAGAAAGAGCGCAGAGAGAGAGAAAGAGTGCAGAGAGAGAGAAAGAAAGAGCGCAGAGAGAGAAAGAAAGAGCGCAGAGAGAGAAAGAAAGAGCGCAGAGAGAGAAAGAAAGAGCGCAGAGAGAGAGAGCGCAGAGAGAGAGAGAGTGCAGAGAGAGATTGCAGAGAGAAAGAAAGAGCGCAAAGAGAGAGAGAGCGCAGAGAGAGAGAAAGTGCGCAGAGAGAGAGAAAGGAAGAGCGCAGAGAGAGAAAGAAAGAGCGCAGAGAGAGAAAGAAAGAGCGCAGAGAGAGAGAATGAGCGCAGAGAGAGAGAAAGAGCGCAGCGAGAGAGAGAGAGAGCGCAGAGAGAGAGAAAGAAAGAGCGCAGAGAGAGAGAAAGAAAGAGCGCAGAGAGAGAGAGAAAGAAAGGGCGCAGAGAGAGAAAGAAAGAGCGCAGAGAGAGAGAGAGCGCAGAGAGAGGAAGAAAGAGTGCAGAGAGAGAGAGAGAGCGCAGAGAGAGAGAAAGAGCGCAGAGAGAAAGAGAGCGCAGACAGAGAGAGAGCGCAGAGAGAGAGAGAGTACAGAGAGAGAGAGAGCGTAGAGAGAGAGAAAGAAAGAGCGCAGAGAGAGAGAGCGCAGAGAGAGAGAAAGAAAGAGCGCAGAGAGAAAGAAAGAGCGCAGATAGAGAGAGAGCGCAGAGAGAGAGAGAAAGAGCGCAGAGAGAGAGAGCGCAGAGAGAGAGAGCGCAGAGAGAAAGAGAGAGCACAGAGAGAGAGAAAGAAAGAGTGCAGAGAGAGAGAAAGAGCGTAGAGAAAAAAAGAGCGCAGAGAGAGAGGAAGAAAGAGCGCAGACAGAGAAAGAAAGAGCGCAGAGAGAGAGAAAGAGCGCAGAGAGAGAGAAAGAAAGAGCGCAGAGAGAGAGAGCGCAGAGAGAGAAAGAAAGAGCGCAGAGAGAGAGAGGAAGAAAGAGCGCAGACAGAGAAAGAAAGAGCGCAGAGAAAGAAAGAAATAGCACAGAGAGAGAGAAAGAGCGCAGAGAGAGAGAAAGAAAGAGCGCAGAGAGAGAGAGAAAGAGCGCAGAGAGAGAAAGAAAGAGCGCAGAGAGAGAAAGAAAGAGCGCAGAGAGTGAAAGAGTGCAGAGAGAGAGAGCGCAGAGAGAGAGAAAGAGCGCAGAGAGAGAAAGAAAGTGCCGAGAGAGAGAGAAAGAAAGAGCGCAGAGAGAGAGAGACAGAAAGAGCGCAGAGAGAAAGAAAGAAAGAGTGCAGAGAGAGAGAGAAAGAGCGCAGAGAGAGAGAGAGAAAGAGCGCAGAGAGAGAGAGAAAGAGCGCAGAGAGAGAGAGAAAGAAAGAGCGCAGAGAGAGAGAGAGAGAGCGCAGAGAGAAAGAGATCGCAGACAGAGAGAGAGCGCAGAGAGAGAGAGAGTGCAGAGAGAGAGAAAGAAAGAGCGCAGAGAGAGAGAGCGCAGAGAGAGAGAAAGAAAGAGCGCAGAGAGAAAGAAAGAGCACAGAGAGAGAGAAAGAGCGCAGAGAGAGAGAGAGCGCAGAGAGAGAGAGAAAGAGTGCAGAGAGAGAGAGAAAGAGCGCAGAAAGAAAGAAAGAGCGCAGAGAGAAAGAAAGAGCGCAGAGAGAAAGAAAGAGCGCAGAGAGAGAAAGAGCGCAGAGAGAGAAATAAAGAGCGCAGAGAGAGAAAGAAAGAGCGCAGAGAAAGAAAGAGCGCAGAGAGAGAGAAAGATAGAGCGCAGAGAGAGAAAGATAGAGCGCAGAGAGAGAAAGAAAGAGCGCAAAGAGAGAAAAAAAGAGCGCAGAGAGAAAGAAAGAGCACAGAGAGAAAGTGCGCAGAGAGAGAGATAGAGCGCAGAGAAAGAGAGAGAGAAAGAGAGAGCGCAGAGAGAGAGCGCAGAGAGAGAGAGAGCGCAGAGAGAGAGAGAGCGCAGAGAGAAAGAGAGAGCGCAGAGAGAGAGAAAGAAAGAGCGCAGAGAGAGAGAAAGAGCGTAGAGAAAAAAAGCGCAGAGAGAGAGGAAGAAAGAGCGCAGACAGAGAAAGAAAGAGCGCAGAGAGAGAAAGAAAGAGCGCAGAGAGAGAAAGAGCACAGAGAGATAGAAAGAGCGCAGAGAGAGAGAAAGAAAGAGCGCAGAGAGAGAGAAAGAAAGAGCGCAGAGAGAGACAAAGAGCGCAGAGAGAGAAAGAAAGAGCGCAGAGAGAGAGAAAGAGAGAGCGCAGAGAGAGAGCGCAGAGAGAGAGAAAGAGCGCAGAGAGAGAAAGAAAGAGCGCAGAGAGAGAGAGACCGAAAGAGCGCAGAGAGAAAGAAAGAAAGTGCGCAGAGAGAGAGAGCGCAGAGAGAGAGAGAGAGCGCAAAGAGAGAGAGAGAAAGAGCGCAAAGAGAGAGAGATAGAAAGAGCGCAGAGAGAAAGAAAGAGCGCAGAGAGAAAGAAAGAGCGCAGAGAGAGAGAGAAAGAGCGCAGAGAGAGAGAGAAAGAGCGCAGAGAGAGAGAGAAAGAGCGCAGAGAGAGAAATAAAGAGCGCAGAGAGAGAAAGAAAGAGCGCTGAGAAAGAAAGAGCGCAGAGAGAGAGAAAGAAAGAGCGCAGAGAGAAAGAAAGAAAGAGCGCAGAGAGAGAAAGAGAATGAAAGAGCGCAGAGAGAGAAAGAGCGCAGAGAGAGAAAGAGCGCAGAGAGAAAGAAAGCGCAGAGAGAGAGAGAATGAAAGAGCGCAGAGAGAGAAAGAGCGCAGAGAGAGAGCGCAGAGAGAGAGAGAGCGCAGAGAGAGAAAGAGCGCAGAGAGAGAAAGAGCGCAGAGAGAGAGAGAGCGCAGAGAGAGAAAGAGAAAGAAAGAGCGCAGAGAGAGAAAGAGAATGAAAGAGCGCAGAGAGAGAGAGAGCGCAGAGAGAGAAAGAGCCCAGAGAGAGAAAGAGCGCAGAGAGAAAGAAAGAGCGCAGAGAGAGAGAGAGAGAAAGAGCGCAGAGACAGAGAAAGAGCGCAGAGAGAGAGAAAGAAAGAGCGCAGAGATAGAGAAAGAAAAAGCGCAGAGAGAGACAAAGAGCGCAGAGAGAGAGAAAGAAAGAGCGCAGAGAGAGAAAGAAAGAGCGCAGAGAGAGAAAGAAAGAGCGCAGAGAGTGAGAGAGAAAGAGCGCAGAGAGAGAGAAAGAAAGAGCGCAGAGAGAAAGAAAGAGCGCAGAGAGAAAGAAAGAAAGAGCGCAGACAGAGAGAGAGAAAGAGCGCAGAGAGAGAGAGAAAGAGCGCAGAGAGAAAGAGAGAGCGCAGAGATAGAGAGTGCAGACAGAGAGAGAGCGCAGAGAGAGAGAGCGCAGAGAGAAAGAGAGAGCACAAAGAGAGAGAAAGAAAGAGCGCAGAGAGAGAGAAAGAGCGTAGAGAAAAAAATAGCGCAGAGAGAGATAGGAAGAAAGAGCGCAGAGAGAGAAAGAAAGAGCGCAGAGAGAGAAAGAGCACACAGAGAGAGAGAGAGAGAAAGAGCACAGAGAGAGAGAGAGAGAAAGAGCACAGAGAGAGAGAAAGAAAGAGCGCAGAGAGAGAGAGAAAGAAAGAGCGCAGAGAGAGAGAGAAAGAAAGAGCGCAGAGAGAGAGAGAAAGAAAGAGCGCAGAGAGAGAAAGAAAGAAAGAGCGCAGAGAGAGAGAGAGAGCGCAGAGAGAGAGGAAGAAAGAGCGCAGAGAGAAAGAGAAAGAAAGAGCGCAAAGAGAGAGAGAGCGCGCATAGAGAGAGAAAGAAAGAGCGCAGAGAGAGAGAAAGAGCGCAGAGAAAGAAAGAGCGCAGAGAGAGAGAGGAAGAAAGAGCGCAGAGAAAGAAAGAAAGAGCGCAGAGAGAGAAAGAAAGAGCGAAGAGAGAGAAAGAAAGAGCGCAGAGAGAGAGAAAGAGTGCAGAGAGAGAGAAAGAAAGAGCGCAGAGAGAGAAAGAAAGAGCGCAGAGAGAGAAAGAAAGAGCGCAGAGAGAGAGTGCAGAGAGAGAGTGCAGAGAGAAAGAAAGAGCGCAAAGAGAGAGAGAGCGCAGAGAGAGAGAAAGTGCGCAGAGAGAAAGAAAGAGCGCAGAGAGAGAGAAAGGAAGAGCGCAGAGAGAGAAAGAAAGAGCGCAGAGAGAGAAAAAAAGAGCGCAGAGAGAGAGAAAGAGCGCAGCGAGAGAGAGAGAGAGCGCAGAGAGAGAGAAAGAAAGAGCGCAGCGAGAGAGAGAGAAAGAGCGCAGAGAGAGAGAGAAAGAAAGGGCGCAGAGAGAGAGAAAGAAAGAGCGCAGAGAGAGAGAGAGAGCGCAGAGAGAGGAAGAAAGAGTGCAGAGAGAGAGAGAGAGAGTGCAGAGAGAGAGAAAGAGCGCAGAGAGAAAGAGCGCAGAGAGAGATAGCGCAGAGAGAGAGAGAGTGCAGAGAGAGAGAGAGCGTAGAGAGAGAGAAAGAAAGAGCGCAGAGAGAGAGAGCGCAGAGAGAGAGAAAGAAAGAGCACAGAGAGAGAGAAAGAGCGCAGAGAGAGAGAGAGAGCGCAGAGAGAGAGAGAAAGAGCGCAGAGAGAGAGAGAAAGAGCGCAGAGAGAGAGAGCGCAGAGAGAAATAGAGAGCGCAGAGAGAAAGAGAGAGCACAGAGAGAGAGAAAGAAAGAGCGCAGAGAGAGAGAAAGAGCGTAGAGAAAAAAAGAGCGCAGAGAGAGAGGAAGAAAGAGCGCAGAGAGAGAGAAAGAGCGCAGAGAGAGAGAAAGAGCGCAGAGAGAGAGAAAGAGCGCAGAGAGAGAGAAAGAAAGAGCGCAGAGAGAGCGCAGAGAGAGAGAAAAAGCACAGAGAGAGAAAGAAAGAGCGCAGAGAGAGAAAGAAAGAGCGCAGAGAGAGAAAGAAAGAGCGCAGAGAGAGAAAGAAAGAGCGCAGAGAGAGAAAGAAAGAGCGCAGAGAGAGAAAGAAAGAGCGCAGAGAGAGAGAGCGCAGAGAGAGAGAGAGTGCAGAGAGAGAGAGCGCAGAGAGAGAGAAAGAAAGAGCGCAGAGAGAGCGCAGAGAGAGAAAGAGCGCAGAGAGAGAAAGAAAGAGCGCAGAGAGAGAAAGAAAGAGCGCAGAGAGAGAAAGAAAGAGCGCAGAGAGAGAAAGAAAGAGCGCAGAGAGAGAAAGAAAGAGCGCAGAGAGAGAAAGAAAGAGCGCAGAGAGAGAAAGAAAGAGCGCAGAGAGAGAAAGAAAGAGCGCAGAGAGAGAAAGAAAGAGCGCAGAGAGAGAGAGCGCAGAGAGAGAGAAAGAGCGCAGAGAGAGAAAGAAAGAGCGCCGAGAGAGAGAGAAAGAGCGCAAAGAGAGAAAAAAAGAGCGCAGAGAGAAAGAAAGAGCACAGAGAGAGAGAAAGAGCGCAGAGAGAGAGATAGAGCGCAGAGAGAAAGAGAGAGCGCAGAGAGAAAGAGAGAGCGCAGAGAGAGAGCGCAGAGAGAGAGAGCGCAGAGAGAGAGAGCGCAGAGAGAGAGAGAGCGCAGAGAGAAAGAGAGAGCGCAGAGAGAGAGAAAGAGCGCAGAGAGAGAAAGAAAGAGCGCAGAGAGAAAGAAAGAGCGCAGAGAGAAAGAAAGAGCACAGAGAGAGAGAAAGAGCGCAGAGAGAAAGAGAGAGCGCAGAGAGAAAGAGAGAGCGCAGAGAGAGAGCGCAGAGAGAGAGAGAGCGCAGAGAGAGAGAGAGCGCAGAGAGAGAGAGAGCGCAGAGAGAGAGAAAGAGCGCAGAGAGAGAAAGAAAGAGCGCAGAGAGAGAAAGATAGAGCGCAGAGAGAGAAAGAAAGAACGCAAAGAGAGAAAAAAAGAGCGCAGAGAGAAAGAAAGAGCACAGAGAGAGAGAAAGAGCGCAGAGAGAGAGATAGAGCGCAGAGAGAGAGAGCGCAGAGAGAGAGAGAGCGCAGACAGAGAGAGAGCGCAGTGAGAAAGAGAGAGCGCAGAGAGAGAGAAAGAAAGAGCGCAGAGAGAGAGAAAGAGCGTAGAGAAAAAAAGCGCAGAGAGAGAGGAAGAAAGAGCGCAGACAGAGAAAGAAAAAGCACAGAGAGAGAAAGAAAGAGCACAGAGAGAGAGAAAGAAAGAGCGCAGAGAGAGAGAAAGAGCGCAGAGAGAGAAAGAAAGCGCGCAGAGAGAGAGAAAGAAAGAGCGCAGAGAGAGAGCGCAGAGAGAGAGAGCGCAGAGAGAGAGCGCAGAGAGAGAGCGCAGAGAGAGAGCGCAGAGAGAGAGAAAGAGCGCAGAGAGAGAAAGAAAGAGCGCAGAGAGAGAGAGACAGAGCGCAGAGAGAAAGAAAGAAAGAGTGCAGAGAGAGAGAGAGAGCGCAAAGAGAGAGAGAGAAAGAGCGCAAAGAGAGAGAGATAGAAAGAGCGCAGAGAGAAAGAAAGAGCGCAGAGAGAAAGAAAGAGCGCAGAGAGAAAGAAAGAGCGCAGAGAGAGAGAGAAAGAGCGCAGAGAGAGAGAGAGCGCAGAGAGAGAAATAAAGAGCACAGAGAGAGAAAGAAAGAGCGCAGAGAAAGAAAGAGCGCAGAGAGAGAGAAAGAAAGAGCGCAGAGAGTGAAAGAAAGAGCGCAAAGAGAGAAAAAAAGAGCGCAGAGAGAAAGAAAGAAAGAGCGCAGAGAGAGAAAGAGAATGAAAGAGCGCAGAGAGAGAAAGAGCGCAGAGAGAGAAAGAGCGCAGAGAGAGAAAGAGCGCAGAGAGAAAGAGCGCAGAGAGAGAAAGAGCGCAGAGAGAGAAAGAGCGCAGAGAGAGAGAGAGCGCAGAGAGAGAAAGAGAAAGAAAGAGCGCAGAGAGAGAAAGAGAATAAAAGAGCGCAGAGAGAGAGAGAGCGCAGAGAGAGAAAGAGCCCAGAGAGAGAAAGAGCCCAGAGAGAGAAAGAGCGCAGAGAGAAAGAAAGAGCGCAGAGAGAGAGTGAGAGAGAGAGAAAGAGCGCAGAGACAGAGAAAGAGCGCAGAGAGAGAGAAAGAAAGAGCGCAGAGATAGAGAAAGAAAAAGCGCAGAGAGAGCCAAAGAGCGCAGAGAGAGAGAAAGAAAGAGCGCAGAGAGAGAAAGAAAGAGCGCAGAGAGAGAAAGAAAGAGCGCAGAGAGTGAGAGAGAAAGAGCGCAGAGAGAGAGAAAGAGCGCAGAGAGAGAGAAAGAGCGCAGAGAGAAAGAAAGAGCGCAGAGAGAAAGAAAGAGCGCAGAGAGAAAGAAAGAGCGCAGAGAGAAAGAAAGAGCGCAGAGAGAAAGAAAGAAAGAGCGCAGACAGAAAGAAAGAAAGAGCGCAGACAGAGAGAGAGAAAGAGCGCAGAGAGAGAGAGAAAGAGCGCAGAGAGAAAGAGAGAGCGCAGAGAGAGAGAGTGCAGACAGAGAGAGAGCGCAGAGAGAAAGAGAGAGCGCAGAGAGAGAGAGTGCAGACAGAGAGAGAGAGTGCAGACAGAGAGAGAGCGCAGAGAGAGAGAGCGCAGAGAGAAAGAGAGAGCGCAAAGAGAGAGAGAGAGAGAGCGCAGAGAGAGAGAGAGCGCAGAGAGAAAGAGAGCGCAGAGAGAGAGAGCGCAGAGAGAGAGAGAGTGCAGAGAGAGAGAGCGTAGAGAGAGAGAAAGAAAGAGCGCAGAGAGAGAGAGCGCAGAGAGAGAGAAAGAAATAGCACAGAGAGAGAGAAAGAGCGCAGAGAGAGAGAGAGCGCAGAGAGAGAGAGAAAGAGCGCAGAGAGAGAGAGAAAGAGCGCAGAGAGAAAGGGAGAGCGCAGAGAGAGAGAGCGCAGAGAGAAAGAAAGAGCGCAGAGAGAGAGAAAGAGCGTAGAGAAAAAAAGAGCGCAGAGAGAGAGGAAGAAAGAGCGCAGACAGAGAAAGATAGAGCGCAGAGAGAGAAAGAAAGAGCGCAGAGAGAGAGAAAGAGCGCAGAGAGAGAGAGAAAGAAAGAGCGCAGAGAGAGCGCAGAGAGAGAAAGAAAGAGCGCAGAGAGAGAGAGGAAGAAAGAGCGCAGACAGAGAAAGAAAGAGCGCAGAGAAAGAAAGAAATAGCACAGAGAGAGAGAGCGCAGAGAGAGAGAAAGAAAGAGCGCAGAGAGAGCGCAGAGAGAGAGAGAAAGAGCGCAGAGAGAAAGAAAGAGCGCAGAGAGAGAAAGAAAGAGCACAGAGAGAGAAAGAAAGAGCGCAGAGAGAGAAAGAAAGAGCGCAGAGAGAGAAAGAAAGAGCGCAGAGAGAGAAAGAAAGAGCGCAGAGAGAGAAAGAAAGAGCGCAGAGAGAGAGAGCGCAGAGAGAGAGAAAGAGCGCAGAGAGAGAGAAAGAGCGCAGAGAGAGAAAGAAAGAGCGCCGAGAGAGAGAGAAAGAAAGAGCGCAAAGAGAGAGAGACAGAAAGAGCGCAGAGAGAAAGAAAGAAAGAAAGAGTGCAGAGAGAGAGAGAAAGAGCGCAGAGAGAGAGAGAAAGAGCGCAGAGAGAGAGAGAAAGAGCGCAGAGAGAGAGAGAAAGAGCGCAGAGAGAGAGAGAAAGAGCGCAGAGAGAGAGAGAAAGAGCGCAGAGAGAGAGAGAAAGAGCGCAGAGAGAGAGAGAAAGAAAGAGCGCAGAGAGAAAGAAAGAGCGCAGAGAGAAAGAAAGAGCGCAGAGAGAAAGAAAGAGCGCAGAGAGAAATAAAGAGCGCAGAGAGAGAAATAAAGAGCGCAGAGAGAGTAAGAAAGAGCGCAGAGAAAGAAAGAGCACAGAGAGAGAGAGAAAGAAAGAGCGCAGAGAGAGAAAGATAGAGCGCAGAGAGAGAAAGATAGAGCGCAGAGAGAGAAAGAAAGAGCGCAAAGAGAGAAAAAAAGAGCGCAGAGAGAGAGAAAGAGCGCAGAGAGAGAGATAGAGCGCAGAGAGAGAGAGAGCGCAGAGAGAGAGCGCAGAGAGAGAGAGAGCGCGCAGAGAGAAAGAGAGAGCGCAGAGAGAGAGCGCAGAGAGAGAGAGAGCGCAGAGAGAGAGAGAGCGCAGAGAGAAAGAGAAAGAGCGTAGAGAAAAAAATTGCAGAGAGAGAGGAAGAAAGAGCGCAGACAGAGAAAGAAAGAGCGCAGAGAGAGAGAGAAAGAGCACAGAGAGAGAGAAAGAGCACAGAGAGAAAGAAAGAGCGCAGAGAGAGAAAGAAAGAGCGCAGAGAGAGAAAGATAGAGCGCAGAGAGAGAAAGAAAGAGCGCAAAGAGAGAAAAAAAGAGCGCAGAGAGAAAGAAAGAGCACAGAGAGAGAGAAAAAGCGCAGAGAGAGAGATAGAGCGCAGAGAGAAAGAGAGAGCGCAGAGAGAGAGCGCAGACAGAGAGAGAGCGCAGACAGAGAGAGAGCGCAGAGAGAAAGAGAGAGCGCAGAGAGAGAGAAAGAAAGAGCGCAGAGAGAGAGAAAGAGCGTAGAGAAAAAAAGCGCAGAGAGAGAGGAAGAAAGAGCGCAGACAGAGAAAGAAAAAGCGCAGAGAGAGAAAGAAAGAGCGCAGAGAGAGAAAGAAAGAGCGCAGAGAGAGAGAAAGAAAGAGCGCAGAGAGAGAGTGCAGAGAGAGAGCGCAGAGAGAGAGCGCAGAGAGAGAGCGCAGAGAGAGAGCGCAGAGAGAGAGCGCAGAGAGAGAGCGCAGAGAGAGAGCGCAGAGAGAGAGCGCAGAGAGAGAGAAAGAGCGCAGAGAGAGAAAGAAAGAGCGCAGAGAGAGAGAGACAGAAAGAGCGCAGAGAGAGAGAGACAGAAAGAGCGCAGAGAGAAAGAAAGAAAGAGCGCAGAGAGAGAGAGCGCAGAGAGAGAGAGAGAGAGAGCGCAAAGAGAGAGAGAGAGAAAGAGCGCAAAGAGAGAGAGATAGAAAGAGCGCAGAGAGAAAGAAAGAGCGCAGAGAGAGAGAGACAGAAAGAGCGCAGAGAGAGAGAGACAGAAAGAGCGCAGAGAGAGAGAGACAGAAAGAGCGCAGAGAGAAAGAAAGAAAGAGCGCAGAGAGAGAGAGCGCAGAGAGAGAGAGAGAGAGAGCGCAAAGAGAGAGAGAGAGAAAGAGCGCAAAGAGAGAGAGATAGAAAGAGCGCAGAGAGAAAGAAAGAGCGCAGAGAGAAAGAAAGAGCGCAGAGAGAGAGAGAAAGAGCGCAGAGAGAGAGAAAGAGCGCAGAGAGAGAAATAAAGAGCGCAGAGAGAGAAAGAAAGAGCGCAGAGAAAGAAAGAGCGCAGAGAGAGAGAAAGAAAGAGCGCAGAGAGAGAAAGAAAGAGCGCAGAGAGAAAGAAAGAGCGCAGAGTGAAAGAAAGAGCGCAAAGAGAGAAAAAAAGAGCGCAGAGAGAAAGAAAGAAAGAGCGCAGAGAGAGAAAGAGAATGAAAGAGCGCAGAGAGAGAAAGAGCGCAGAGAGAGAAAGAGCGCAGAGAGAAAGAAAGCGCAGAGATAGAGAGAATGAAAGAGCGCAGAGAGAGAAAGAGCGCAGAGAGAGAAAGAGCGCAGAGAGAGAAAGAGCGCAGAGAGAGAGAGAGCGCAGAGAGAGAAAGAGAAAGAAAGAGCGCAGAGAGAGAAAGAGAAAGAAAGAGCGCAGAGAGAGAAAGAGAATGAAAGAGCGCAGAGAGAGAAAGAGAATGAAAGAGCGCAGAGAGAGAGAGCGCAGAGAGAGAAAGAGCCCAGAGAGAGAAAGAGCCCAGAGAGAGAAAGAGCCCAGAGAGAGAAAGAAAGAGCGCAGAGAGAGAGAGAGAGAAAGAGCGCAGAGACAGAGAAAGAGCGCAGAGAGAGAGAAAGAAAGTGCGCAGAGATAGAGAAAGAAAAAGCGCAGAGAGACAAAGAGCGCAGAGAGAGAGAAAGAAAGAGCGCAGAGAGAGAAAGAAAGAGCGCAGAGAGAGAAAGAAAGAGCGCAGAGAGTGAGAGAGAAAGAGCGCAGAGAGAGAGAAAGAGCGCAGAGAGAAAGAAAGAGCGCAGAGAGAAAGAAAGAAAGAGCGCAGACAGAGAGAGAGAAAGAGCGCAGAGAGAGAGAAAGAGCGCAGAGAGAAAGAGAGAGCGCAGAGAGAGAGAGTGCAGACAGAGAGAGAGCGCAGAGAGAGAGAGCGCAGAGAGAAAGAGAGAGCGCAAAGAGAGAGAAAGAAAGAGCGCAGAGAGAGAGAAAGAGCGTAGAGAAAAAAATAGCGCAGAGAGAGATAGGAAGAAAGAGCGCAGAGAGAGAAAGAAAGAGCGCAGAGAGAGAAAGAAAGAGCGCAGAGAGAGAAAGAGCACAGAGAGAGAGAGAGAGAAAGAGCACAGAGAGAGAGAAAGAAAGAGCGCAGAGAGAGAGAGAAAGAAAGAGCGCAGAGAGAGAGAGAAAGAAAGAGCGCAGAGAGAGAGAGAAAGAAAGAGCACAGAGAGAGAAAGAAAGAAAGAGCGCAGAGAGAGAGAGAGAGAGCGCAGAGAGAGAGGAAGAAAGAGCGCAGAGAGAAAGAGAAAGAAAGAGCGCAAAGAGAGAGAGAGCACGCATAGAGAGAGAAAGAAAAAGCGCAGAGAGAGAGAAAGAGCGCAGAGAAAGAAAGAGCGCAGAGAGAGAGAGGAAGAAAGAGCGCAGAGAAAGAAAGAAAGAGCGCAGAGAGAGAAAGAAAGAGCGAAGAGAGAGAAAGAAAGAGCGCAGAGAGAGAGAAAGAGTGCAGAGAGAGAGAAAGAAAGAGAGCAGAGAGAGAAAGAAAGAGCGCAGAGAGAGAAAGAAAGAGCGCAGAGAGAGAAAGAAAGAGCGCAGAGATAGAGAGCGCAGAGAGAGAGTGCAGAGAGAGAGTGCAGAGAGAAAGAAAGAGCGCAAAGAGAGAGAGAGCGCAGAGAGAGAGAAAGTGCGCAGAGAGAAAGAAAGAGCGCAGAGAGAGAGAAAGGAAGAGCGCAGAGAGAGAAAGAAAGAGCGCAGAGAGAGAAAGAAAGAGCACAGAGAGAGAGAATCAGTGCAGAGAGAGAGAATGAGCGCAGAGAGAGAGAGAGCGCAGCGAGAGAGAGATAGAGCGCAGAGAGAGAGAAAGAAAGAGCGCAGCGAGAGAGAGAGAGAAAGAGCGCAGAGAGAGAGAAAGAAAGAGCGCAGAGAGAAAGAAAGGGCGCAGAGAGAGAGAAAGAAAGAGCGCAGAGAGAGAGAGAGAGCGCAGAGAGAGGAAGAAAGAGTGCAGAGAGAGAGAGCGCAGAGAGAAAGAGAGCGCAGACAGAGAGAGAGCGCAGAGAGAGAGAGAGTACAGAGAGAGAGAGAGCGTAGAGAGAGAGAAAGAAAGAGCGCAGAGAGAGAGAAAGAAAGAGCGCAGAGAGAAAGGGAGAGCGCAGAGAGAGAGAGCGCAGAGAGAGAGAGCGCAGAGAGAAAGAGAGAGCGCAGAGAGAGAGAAAGAAAGAGCGCAGAGAGAGAGAAAGAGCGTAGAGAAAAAAAGAGCGCAGAGAGAGAGGAAGAAAGAGCGCAGAGAGAGGAAGAAAGAGCGCAGAGAGAGAAAGAAAGAGCGCAGAGAGAGAAAGAAAGAGCGCAGAGAGAGAGAAAGAGCGCAGAGAGAGAGAAAGAAAGAGCGCAGAGAGAGAGAAAGAGCGCAGAGAGAGAAAGAAAGAGCGCAGAGAGAGAGAGGAAGAAAGAGCGCAGACAGAGAAAGAAAGAGCGCAGAGAAAGAAAGAAATAGCACAGAGAGAGAGAAAGAGCGCAGAGAGAGAGAAAGAAAGAGCGCAGAGAGAGAGAGAAAGAGCGCAGAGAGAGAGAGAAAGAGCGCAGAGAGAGAGAGTGCAGACAGAGAGAGAGCGCAGAGAGAGAGAGCGCAGAGAGAGAGAGCGCAAAGAGAGAGAAAGAAAGAGCGCAGAGAGAGAGAAAGAGCGTAGAGAAAAAAATAGCGCAGAGAGAGATAGGAAGAAAGAGCGCAGAGAGAGAAAGAAAGAGCGCAGAGAGAGAAAGAAAGAGCGCAGAGAGAGAAAGAGCACAGAGAGAGAGAGAAAGAAAGAGCGCAGAGAGAGAGAGAAAGAAAGAGCGCAGAGAGAGAGAGAAAGAAAGAGCGCAGAGAGAGAAAGAAAGAAAGAGCGCAGAGAGAGAGAGAGAGAGCGCAGAGAGAGAGGAAGAAAGAGCGCAGAGAGAAAGAGAAAGAAAGAGCGCAAAGAGAGAGAGAGCGCGCATAGAGAGAGAAAGAAAGAGCGCAGAGAGAGAGAAAGAGCGCAGAGAAAGAAAGAGCGCAGAGAGAGAGAGGAAGAAAGAGCGCAGAGAAAGAAAGAAAGAGCGCAGAGAGAGAAAGAAAAAGCGAAGAGAGAGAAAGAAAGAGCGCAGAGAGAGAGAAAGAGTGCAGAGAGAGAGAGAGAAAGAGCGCAGAGAGAGAAAGAAAGAGCGCAGAGAGAGAAAGAAAGAGCGCAGAGAGAGAGAGCGCAGAGAGAGAGTGCAGAGAGAGAGTGCAGAGAGAAAGAAAGAGCGCAAAGAGAGAGAGAGCGCAGAGAGAGAGAAAGTGCGCAGAGAGAAAGAAAGAGCGCAGAGAGAGAGAAAGGAAGAGCGCAGAGAGAGAAAGAAAGAGCGCAGAGAGAGAAAGAAAGAGCACAGAGAGAGAGAATGAGTGCAGAGAGAGAGAATGAGCGCAGAGAGAGAGATAGAGCGCAGAGAGAGAGAAAGAAAGAGCGCAGCGAGAGAGAGAGAGAAAGAGCGCAGAGAGAGAGAAAGAAAGAGCGCAGAGAGAAAGAAAGGGCGCAGAGAGAGAGAAAGAAAGAGCGCAGAGAGAGAGAGAGAGCGCAGAGAGAGGAAGAAAGAGTGCAGAGAGAGAGAGCGCAGAGAGAAAGAGAGCGCAGACAGAGAGAGAGCGCAGAGAGAGAGAGAGTACAGAGAGAGAGAGAGCGTAGAGAGAGAGAAAGAAAGAGCGCAGAGAGAGAGAAAGAAAGAGCGCAGAGAGAAAGAAAGAGCACAGAGAGAGAGAAAGAGCGCAGAGAGAGAGAGAGCGCAGAGAGAGAGAGAAAGAGCGCAGAGAGAGAGATAGAAAGAGCGCAGAGAGAAAGGGAGAGCGCAGAGAGAGAGAGCGCAGAGAGAGAGCGCAGAGAGAAAGAGAGAGCGCAGAGAGAGAGAAAGAAAGAGCGCAGAGAGAGAGAAAGAGCGTAGAGAAAAAAAGAGCGCAGAGAGAGAGGAAGAAAGAGCGCAGAGAGAGAAATAAAGAGCGCAGAGAGAGAAATAAAGAGCGCAGAGAGAGAGAGGAAGAAAGAGTGCAGACAGAGAAAGAAAGAGCGCAGAGAAAGAAAGAAATAGCACAGAGAGAGAGAAAGAGCGCAGAGAGAGAGAAAGAAAGAGCGCAGAGAGAGCGCAGAGCGCAGAGAGAGCGCAGAGAGAGAGAGAAAGAGCGCAGAGAGAGAAAGAAAGAGCGCAGAGAGAGAAAGAAAGAGCGCAGAGAGAGCGCAGAGAGAGAGAAAGAGCGCAGAGAGAGAGAGGAAGAAAGAGCGCAGACAGAGAAAGAAAGAGCGCAGAGAAAGAAAGAAATAGCACAGAGAGAGAGAAAGAGCGCAGAGAGAGAGAAAGAAAGAGCGCAGAGAGAGCGCAGAGAGAGAGAGAAAGAGTGCAGAGAGAGAAAGAAAGAGCGCAGAGAGTGAAAGAGCGCAGAGAGAGAGAGCGCAGAGAGAGAGAAAGAGCGCAGAGAGAGAAAGAAAGAGCGCCGAGAGAGAGAGAAAGAAAGAGCGCAGAGAGAGAGAGACAGAAAGAGCGCAGAGAGAAAGAAAGAAAGAGTGCAGAGAGAGAGAGAAAGAGCGCAGAGAGAGAGAGAAAGAGCGCAGAGAGAGAGAGAAAGAGCGCAGAGAGAGAGAGCGCAGAGAGAGAGAGAAAGAAAGAGCGCAGAGAGAGAGAGAGAGCGCAGAGAGAGAGAAAGAGCGCAAAGAGAAAGAGAGCGCAGACAGAGAGAGAGCGCAGAGAGAGAGAGAGTGCAGAGAGAGAGAGCGTAGAGAGAGAGAAAGAAAGAGCGCAGAGAGAGAGAGCGCAGAGAGAGAGAAAGAAAGAGCGCAGAGAGAAAGAAAGAGCACAGAGAGAGAGAAAGAGCGCAGAGAGAGAGAGAAAGAGCGCAGAGAGAAAGAAAGAGCGCAGAGAGAAAGAAAGAGCGCAGAGAGAAAGAAAGAGCGCAGAGAGAAAGAAAGAGCGCAGAGAGAGAGCGCAGAGAGAAAGAGCGCAGAGAGAGAAATAAAGAGCGCAGAGAGAGAAAGAAAGAGCGCAGAGAAAGAAAGAGCGCAGAGAGAGAGAAAGAAAGAGCGCAGAGAGAGAAAGATAGAGCGCAGAGAGAGAAAGAAAGAGCGCAGAGAGAGAAAGAAAGAGCGCAAAGAGAAAGATAGAGCGCAGAGAAAGAGAGAGAGCGCAGAGAGAAAGAGAGAGCGCAGAGAGAGAGCGCAGACAGAGAGAGAGCACAGAGAGAGAGAGAGCGCAGAGAGAGAGAGAGCGCAGAGAGAAAGAGAGAGCGCAGAGAGAGAGAAAGAAAGAGCGCAGAGAGAAAGAAAGAGCGTAGAGAAAAAAAAAGCGCAGAGAGAGAGGAAGAAAGAGCGCAGACAGAGAAAGAAAGAGCGCAGAGAGAGAGAGAAAGAGCGCAGAGAGAGAAAGAGCACAGAGAGATAGAAAGAGCGCAGAGAGAGAGAAAGAAAGAGCGCAGAGAGAGAGAAAGAGCGCAGAGAGAGAGAAAGAGCGCAGAGAGAGAAAGAAAGAGCGCAGAGAGAGAGAAAGAAAGAGCGCAGAGAGAGAGAAAGAAAGAGCGCAGAGAGAGAGCGCAGAGAGAGAGCGCAGAGAGAGAGCGCAGAGAGAGAGCGCAGAGAGAGAGCGCAGAGAGAGAGCGCAGAGAGAGAGCGCAGAGAGAAAGAAAGAGCGCAGAGAGAGACAGAAAGAGCGCAGAGAGAGAGAGACAGAAAGAGCGCAGAGAGAAAGAAAGAAAGAGCGCAGAGAGAGAGAGCACAGAGAGAGAGAGCGCAGAGAGAGAGAGCGCAAAGAGAGAGAGAGAGAAAGAGCGCAAAGAGTGAGAGATAGAAAGAGCGCAGAGAGAAAGAAAGAGCGCAGAGAGAAAGAAAGAGCGCAGAGATAAAGAAAGAAAGAGCGCAGACAGAGAGAGAGAGAGCGCAGAGAGAGAGAGAAAGAGCGCAGAGAGAAAGAGAGAGCGCAGAGAGAGAGAGTGCAGACAGAGAGAGAGCGCAGAGAGAGAGAGCGCAGAGAGAAAGAGAGAGCGCAAAGAGAGAGAAAGAAAGAGCGCAGAGAGAGAGAAAGAGCGTAGAGAAAAAAATAGCGCAGAGAGAGATAGGAAGAAAGAGCGCAGAGAGAGAAAGAAAGAGCGCAGAGAGAGAAAGAAAGAGCGCAGAGAGAGAAAGAGCACAGAGAGAGAGAGAGAGAAAGAGCACAGAGAGAGAGAAAGAAAGAGCGCAGAGAGAGAGAGAGAAAGAAAGAGCGCAGAGAGAGAGAGAAAGAAAGAGCGCAGAGAGAGAGAGAAAGAAAGAGCGCAGAGAGAGAAAGAAAGAAAGAGCGCAGAGAGAGAGGAAGAAAGAGCGCAGAGAGAAAGAGAAAGAAAGAGCGCAAAGAGAGAGAGAGCGCGCATAGAGAGAGAAAGAGCGCAGAGAGAGAAAGAGCGCAGAGAAAGAAAGAGCGCAGAGAGAGAGAGGAAGAAAGAGCGCAGAGAAAGAAAGAAAGAGCGCAGAGAGAGAAAGAAAGAGCGAAGAGTGAGAAAGAAAGAGCGCAGAGAGAGAGAAAGAGTGCAGAGAGAGAGAAAGAAAGAGCGCAGAGAGAGAAAGAAAGAGCGCAGAGAGAGAAAGAAAGAGCGCAGAGAGAGAAAGAAAGAGCGCAGAGAGAGAGAGCGCAGAGAGAGAGTGCAGAGAGAGAGTGCAGAGAGAAAGAAAGAGCGCAAAGAGAGAGAGAGCGCAGAGAGAGAGAAAGTGCGCAGAGAGAAAGAAAGAGCGCAGAGAGAGAGAAAGGAAGAGCGCAGAGAGAGAAAGAAAGAGCGCAGAGAGAGAAAGAATGAGCGCAGAGAGAGAGAATGAGCGCAGAGAGAGAGAATGAGCGCAGAGAGAGAGAAAGAGCGCAGCGAGAGAGAGAGAGAGCGCAGCGAGAGAGAGAGAGAGCGCAGAGAGAGAGAAAGAAAGAGCACAGCGAGAGAGAGAGAGAAAGAGCGCAGAGAGAGAGAAAGAAAGAGCGCAGAGAGAAAGAAAGGGCGCAGAGAGAGAGAAAGAAAGAGCGCAGAGAGAGAGAGAGAGCGCAGAGAGAGGAAGAAAGAGTGCAGAGAGAGAGAGCGCAGAGAGAAAGAGAGCGCAGACAGAGAGAGAGCGCAGAGAGTGAGAGTACAGAGAGAGAGAGAGCGTAGAGAGAGAGAAAGAAAGAGCGCAGAGAGAGAGAAAGAAAGAGCGCAGAGAGAAAGAAAGAGCACAGAGAGAGAGAAAGAGCGCAGAGAGAGAGAGAGAGCGCAGAGAGAGAGAGAAAGAGCCCAGAGAGAGAGAGAAAGAGCGCAGAGAGAGAGAGCGCAGAGAGAGAGAGAGCGCAGAGAGAGAGAACGCAGAGAGAGAGAGCGCAGAGAGAAAGAGAGAGCGCAGAGAGAGAGAAAGAAAGAGCGCAGAGAGAGAGAAAGAGCGTAGAGAAAAAAAGAACGCAGAGAGAGAGGAAGAAAGAGCGCAGAGAGAGAGAAAGAGCGCAGAGAGAGAAAGAAAGAGCGCAGAGAGAGAAAGAGCGCAGAGAGAGAAAGAGCGCAGAGAGAGAAAGAAAGAGCGCCGAGAGAGAGAGAAAGAAAGAGCGCCGAGAGAGAGAGAAAGAAAGAGCGCAGAGAAAGAAAGAGCGCAGAGAGAGAGAAAGAAAGAGCGCAGAGAGAGAAAGATAGAGCGCAGAGAGAGAAAGAAAGAGCGCAGAGAGAGAAAGAAAGAGCGCAAAGAGAGAAAAAAAGAGCGCAGAGAGAAAGAAAGAGCACAGAGAGAGAGAAAGAGCGCAGAGAGAGAGATAGAGCGCAGAGAAAGAGAGAGAGCGCAGAGAGAAAGAGAGAGCGCAGAGAGAGAGCGCAGACAGAGAGAGAGCACAGAGAGAGAGAGAGAGCGCAGAGAGAGAGAGAGCGCAGAGAGAAAGAGAGAGCGCAGAGAGAGAGAAAGAAAGAGCGCAGAGAGAAAGAAAGAGCGTAGAGAAAAAAAAAGCGCAGAGAGAGAGGAAGAAAGAGCGCAGACAGAGAAAGAAAGAGCGCAGAGAGAGAGAGAAAGAAAGAGCGCAGAGAGAGAGAGAGAGCGCAGAGAGAGGAAGAAAGAGTGCAGAGAGAGAGAGCGCAGAGAGAAAGAGAGCGCAGACAGAGAGAGAGCGCAGAGAGAGAGAGAGTACAGAGAGAGAGAGAGCGTAGAGAGAGAGAGAAAGAAAGAGCGCAGAGAGAGCGCAGAGAGAGAGAGAAAGAGCGCAGAGAGAGAAAGAAAGAGCGCAGAGAGAGAAAGAAAGAGCGCAGAGAGAGCGCAGAGAGAGAGAAAGAGCGCAGAGAGAGAAAGAAAGAGCGCAGAGAGAGAAAGAAAGAGCGCAGAGAGAGCGCAGAGAGAGAGAAAGAGCGCAGAGAGAGAAAGAAAGAGCGCAGAGAGAGAGAGGAAGAAAGAGCGCAGACAGAGAAAGAAAGAGCGCAGAGAAAGAAAGAAATAGCACAGAGAGAGAGAAAGAGCGCAGAGAGAGAAAGAAAGAGCGCAGAGAGAGCGCAGAGAGAGAGAGAAAGAGCGCAGAGAGAGAAAGAAAGAGCGCAGAGAGTGAAAGAGCGCAGAGAGAGAGAGCGCAGAGAGAGAGAAAGAGCGCAGAGAGAGAAAGAAAGAGCGCCGAGAGAGAGAGAAAGAAAGAGCGCAGAGAGAGAGAGAAAGAAAGAGCGCAGAGAGAGAGAGACAGAAAGAGCGCAGAGAGAAAGAAAGAGTGCAGAGAGAGAGAGAAAGAGCGCAGAGAGAGAAAGAGCGCAGAGAGAGAGAGAAAGAGCGCAGAGAGAGAGAAAGAAAGAGCGCAGAGAGAGAGCGCAGAGAGAGAGAAAGAGCGCAGAGAGAAAGAGAGCGCAGACAGAGAGAGAGCGCAGACAGAGAGAGAGTGCAGAGAGAGAGCGTAGAGAGAAAGAAAGAGCGCAGAGAGAGAGAGCGCAGAGAGAGAGAGAAAGAAAGAGCGCAGAGAGAAAGAAAGAGCACAGAGAGAGAGAAAGAGCGCAGAGAGAGAGAGAAAGAGCGCAGAGAGAAAGAAAGAGCGCAGAGAGAAAGAAAGAGCGCAGAGAGAAAGAGCGCAGAGAGAAAGAGCGCAGAGAGAGAAAGAGCGCAGAGAGAGAAAGAGCGCAGAGAGAGAAAGAGCGCAGAGAGAGAGAAAGAAAGAGCGCAGAGAAAGAAAGAGCGCAGAGAGAGAGAAAGAAAGAGCGCAGAGAGAGAAAGATAGAGCGCAGAGAGAGAAAGAAAGAGCGCAGAGAGAGAAAGAAAGAGCGCAAAGAGAGAAAAAAAGAGCACAGAGAGAAAGAAAGAGCACAGAGAGAGAGAAAGAGCGCAGAGAGAGAGATAGAGCGCAGAGAAAGAGAGAGAGCGCAGAGAGAAAGAGAGAGCGCAGAGAGAGAGCGCAGACAGAGAGAGAGCACAGAGAGAGAGAGAGAGCGCAGAGAGAGAGAGAGCGCAGAGAGAAAGAGAGAGCGCAGAGAGAGAGAAAGAAAGAGCGCAGAGAGAAAGAAAGAGCGTAGAGAAAAAAAAAGCGCAGAGAGAGAGGAAGAAAGAGCGCAGACAGAGAAAGAAAGAGCGCAGAGAGAGAGAGAAAGAAAGAGCGCAGAGAGAGAGAGAGAGCGCAGAGAGAGGAAGAAAGAGTGCAGAGAGAGAGAGCGCAGAGAGAAAGAGAGCGCAGACAGAGAGAGAGCGCAGAGAGAGAGAGAGTACAGAGAGAGAGAGAGCGTAGAGAGAGAGAAAGAAAGAGCGCAGAGAGAGAGAAAGAAAGAGCGCAGAGAGAAAGGGAGAGCGCAGAGAGAGAGAGCGCAGAGAGAGAGAGCGCAGAGAGAAAGAGAGAGCGCAGAGAGAGAGAAAGAAAGAGCGCAGAGAGAGAGAAAGAGCGTAGAGAAAAAAAGAGCGCAGAGAGAGAGGAAGAAAGAGCGCAGAGAGAGGAAGAAAGAGCGCAGAGAGAGAAAGAAAGAGCGCAGAGAGAGAAAGAAAGAGCGCAGAGAGAGAGAAAGAGCACAGAGAGAGAGAAAGAAAGAGCGCAGAGAGAGAGAGAGCGCAGAGAGAGAGGAAGAAAGAGCGCAGACAGAGAAAGAAAGAGCGCAGAGAAAGAAAGAAATAGCACAGAGAGAGAGAAAGAGCGCAGAGAGAGAGAAAGAAAGAGCGCAGAGAGAGAGAGAAAGAGCGCAGAGAGAGAGAGAAAGAGCGCAGAGAGAGAGAGTGCAGACAGAGAGAGAGCGCAGAGAGAGAGAGCGCAGAGAGAAAGAGAGAGCGCAAAGAGAGAGAAAGAAAGAGCGCAGAGAGAGAGAAAGAGCGTAGAGAAAAAAATAGCGCAGAGAGAGATAGGAAGAAAGAGCGCAGAGAGAGAAAGAAAGAGCGCAGAGAGAGAAAGAAAGAGCGCAGAGAGAGAAAGAGCACAGAGAGAGAGAGAGAGAGAGAGAGAAAGAGCACAGAGAGAGAGAAAGAAAGAGCGCAGAGAGAGAGAGAAAGAAAGAGCGCAGAGAGAGAGAGAAAGAAAGAGCGCAGAGAGAGAGAGAAAGAAAGAGCGCAGAGAGAGAAAGAAAGAAAGAGCGCAGAGAGAGAGAGAGAGAGCGCAGAGAGAGAGGAAGAAAGAGCGCAGAGAGAAAGAGAAAGAAAGAGCGCAAAGAGAGAGAGAGCGCGCATAGAGAGAGAAAGAAAGAGCGCAGAGAGAGAGAAAGAGCGCAGAGAAAGAAAGAGCGCAGAGAGAGAGAGGAAGAAAGAGCGCAGAGAAAGAAAGAAAGAGCGCAGAGAGAGAAAGAAAGAGCGAAGAGAGAGAAAGAAAGAGCGCAGAGAGAGAGAAAGAGTGCAGAGAGAGAGAAAGAAAGAGCGCAGAGAGAGAAAGAAAGAGCGCAGAGAGAGAAAGAAAGAGCGCAGAGAGAGAAAGAAAGAGCGCAGAGAGAGAGAGCGCAGAGAGAGAGTGCAGAGAGAGAGTGCAGAGAGAAAGAAAGAGCGCAAAGAGAGAGAGAGCGCAGAGAGAGAGAAAGTGCGCAGAGAGAAAGAAAGAGCGCAGAGAGAGAGAAAGGAAGAGCGCAGAGAGAGAAAGAAAGAGCGCAGAGAGAGAAAGAAAGAGCACAGAGAGAGAGAATGAGTGCAGAGAGAGAGAATGAGCGCAGAGAGAGAGAAAGAGCGCAGCGAGAGAGAGATAGAGCGCAGAGAGAGAGAAAGAAAGAGCGCAGCGAGAGAGAGAGAGAAGGAGCGCAGAGAGAGAGAAAGAAAGAGCGCAGAGAGAAAGAAAGGGCGCAGAGAGAGAGAAAGAAAGAGCGCAGAGAGAGAGAGAGCGCAGAGAGAGGAAGAAAGAGTGCAGAGAGAGAGAGCGCAGAGAGAAAGAGAGCGCAGACAGAGAGAGAGCGCAGAGAGAGAGAGAGTACAGAGAGAGAGAGAGCGTAGAGAGAGAGAAAGAAAGAGCGCAGAGAGAGAGAAAGAAAGAGCGCAGAGAGAAAGAAAGAGCACAGAGAGAGAGAAAGAGCGCAGAGAGAGAGAGAGCGCAGAGAGAGAGAGAAAGAGCGCAGAGAGAGAGAGAGAAAGAGCGCAGAGAGAAAGGGAGAGCGCAGAGAGAGAGAGCGCAGAGAGAGAGAGCGCAGAGAGAAAGAGAGAGCGCAGAGAGAGAGAAAGAAAGAGCGCAGAGAGAGAGAAAGAGCGTAGAGAAAAAAAGAGCGCAGAGAGAGAGGAAGAAAGAGCGCAGAGAGAGAAAGAAAGAGCGCAGAGAGAGAAAGAAAGAGCGCAGAGAGAGAGAAAGAGCGCAGAGAGAGAGAAAGAAAGAGCGCAGAGAGAGAGAAAGAGCGCAGAGAGAGAAAGAAAGAGCGCAGAGAGAGAGAGGAAGAAAGAGTGCAGACAGAGAAAGAAGAGCGCAGAGAAAGAAAGAAAGAGCGCAGAGAGAGAGAAAGAGCGCAGAGAGAGCGCAGAGAGAGAGAGAAAGAGCGCAGAGAGAGAAAGAAAGAGCGCAGAGAGAGAAAGAAAGAGCGCAGAGAGAGCGCAGAGAGAGAGAAAGAGCGCAGAGAGAGAAAGAAAGAGCGCAGAGAGAGAGAGGAAGAAAGAGCGCAGACAGAGAAAGAAAGAGCGCAGAGAAAGAAAGAAATAGCACAGAGAGAGAGAAAGAGCGCAGAGAGAGAGAAAGAAAGAGCGCAGAGAGAGCGCAGAGAGAGAGAGAAAGAGCGCAGAGAGAGAAAGAAAGAGCGCAGAGAGTGAAAGAGCGCAGAGAGAGAGAAAGAGCGCAGAGAGAGAAAGAAAGAGCGCCGAGAGAGAGAGAAAGAAAGAGCGCAGAGAGAGAGAGACAGAAAGAGCGCAGAGAGAAAGAATGAAAGAGTGCAGAGAGAGAGAGAAAGAGCGCAGAGAGAGAGAGAAAGAGCGCAGAGAGAGAGAGAGAGCGCAGAGAGAGAGAGAAAGAAAGAGCGCAGAGAGAGAGAGAGAGCGCAGAGAGAGAGAAAGAGCGCAAAGAGAAAGAGAGCGCAGACAGAGAGAGAGCGCAGAGAGAGAGAGAGTGCAGAGAGAGAGAGCGTAGAGAGAGAGAAAGAAAGAGCGCAGAGAGAGAGAGCGCAGAGAGAGAGAAAGAAAGAGCGCAGAGAGAAAGAAAGAGCACAGAGAGAGAGAAAGAGCGCAGAGAGAGAGAGAGAGCGCAGAGAGAAAGAAAGAGCGCAGAGAGAAAGAAAGAGCGCAGAGAGAAAGAAAGAGCGCAGAGAGAAAGAAAGAGCGCAGAGAGAGAGCGCAGAGAGAAAGAGCGCAGAGAGAGAAATAAAGAGCGCAGAGAGAGAAAGAAAGAGCGCAGAGAAAGAAAGAGCGCAGAGAGAGAGAAAGAAAGAGCGCAGAGAGAGAAAGATAGAGCGCAGAGAGAGAAAGAAAGAGCGCAGAGAGAGAAAGAAAGAGCGCAAAGAGAAAGATAGAGCGCAGAGAAAGAGAGAGAGCGCAGAGAGAAAGAGAGAGCGCAGAGAGAGAGCGCAGACAGAGAGAGAGCACAGAGAGAGAGAGAGCGCAGAGAGAGAGAGAGCGCAGAGAGAAAGAGAGAGCGCAGAGAGAGAGAAAGAAAGAGCGCAGAGAGAAAGAAAGAGCGTAGAGAAAAAAAAAGCGCAGAGAGAGAGGAAGAAAGAGCGCAGACAGAGAAAGAAAGAGCGCAGAGAGAGAGAGAAAGAGCGCAGAGAGAGAAAGAGCACAGAGAGATAGAAAGAGCGCAGAGAGAGAGAAAGAAAGAGCGCAGAGAGAGAGAAAGAGCGCAGAGAGAGAGAAAGAGCGCAGAGAGAGAAAGAAAGAGCGCAGAGAGAGAGAAAGAAAGAGCGCAGAGAGAGAGCGCAGAGAGAGAGCGCAGAGAGAGAGCGCAGAGAGAGAGCGCAGAGAGAGAGCGCAGAGAGAAAGAAAGAGCGCAGAGAGAGACAGAAAGAGCGCAGAGAGAGAGAGACAGAAAGAGCGCAGAGAGAAAGAAAGAAAGAGCGCAGAGAGAGAGAGCGCAGAGAGAGAGAGCGCAGAGAGAGAGAGCGCAAAGAGAGAGAGAGAGAAAGAGCGCAAAGATAGAGAGATAGAAAGAGCGCAGAGAGAAAGAGAGCGCAGAGAGAAAGAAAGAGCGCAGAGATAAAGAAAGAAAGAGCGCAGAGAGAGAGAGAGCGCAGAGAGAGAGAGAAAGAGCGCAGAGAGAAAGAGAGAGCGCAGAGAGAGAGAGTGCAGACAGAGAGAGAGCGCAGAGAGAGAGAGCGCAGAGAGAAAGAGAGAGCGCAAAGAGAGAGAAAGAAAGAGCGCAGAGAGAGAGAAAGAGCGTAGAGAAAAAAATAGCGCAGAGAGAGATAGGAAGAAAGAGCGCAGAGAGAGAAAGAAAGAGCGCAGAGAGAGAAAGAAAGAGCGCAGAGAGAGAAAGAGCACAGAGAGAGAGAGAGAGAAAGAGCACAGAGAGAGAGAAAGAAAGAGCGCAAAGAGAAAGATAGAGCGCAGAGAAAGAGAGAGAGCGCAGAGAGAAAGAGAGAGCGCAGAGAGAGAGCGCAGACAGAGAGAGAGCACAGAGAGAGAGAGAGCGCAGAGAGAGAGAGAGCGCAGAGAGAAAGAGAGAGCGCAGAGAGAGAGAAAGAAAGAGCGCAGAGAGAAAGAAAGAGCGTAGAGAAAAAAAAAGCGCAGAGAGAGAGGAAGAAAGAGCGCAGACAGAGAAAGAAAGAGCGCAGAGAGAGAGAGAAAGAGCGCAGAGAGAGAAAGAGCACAGAGAGATAGAAAGAGCGCAGAGAGAGAGAAAGAAAGAGCGCAGAGAGAGAGAAAGAGCGCAGAGAGAGAGAAAGAGCGCAGAGAGAGAAAGAAAGAGCGCAGAGAGAGAGAAAGAAAGAGCGCAGAGAGAGAGCGCAGAGAGAGAGCGCAGAGAGAGAGCGCAGAGAGAGAGCGCAGAGAGAGAGCGCAGAGAGAAAGAAAGAGCGCAGAGAGAGACAGAAAGAGCGCAGAGAGAGAGAGACAGAAAGAGCGCAGAGAGAAAGAAAGAAAGAGCGCAGAGAGAGAGAGCGCAGAGAGAGAGAGCGCAGAGAGAGAGAGCGCAAAGAGAGAGAGAGAGAAAGAGCGCAAAGATAGAGAGATAGAAAGAGCGCAGAGAGAAAGAGAGCGCAGAGAGAAAGAAAGAGCGCAGAGATAAAGAAAGAAAGAGCGCAGAGAGAGAGAGAGCGCAGAGAGAGAGAGAAAGAGCGCAGAGAGAAAGAGAGAGCGCAGAGAGAGAGAGTGCAGACAGAGAGAGAGCGCAGAGAGAGAGAGCGCAGAGAGAAAGAGAGAGCGCAAAGAGAGAGAAAGAAAGAGCGCAGAGAGAGAGAAAGAGCGTAGAGAAAAAAATAGCGCAGAGAGAGATAGGAAGAAAGAGCGCAGAGAGAGAAAGAAAGAGCGCAGAGAGAGAAAGAAAGAGCGCAGAGAGAGAAAGAGCACAGAGAGAGAGAGAGAGAAAGAGCACAGAGAGAGAGAAAGAAAGAGCGCAGAGAGAGAGAGAAAGAAAGAGCGCAGAGAGAGAGAGAAAGAAAGAGCGCAGAGAGAGAGAGAAAGAAAGAGCGCAGAGAGAGAAAGAAAGAAAGAGCGCAGAGAGAGAGAGAGAGAGAGCGCAGAGAAAGAGGAAGAAAGAGCGCAGAGAGAAAGAGAAAGAAAGAGCGCAAAGAGAGAGAGAGCGCGCATAGAGAGAGAAAGAAAGAGCGCAGAGAGAGAGAAAGAGCGCAGAGAAAGAAAGAGCGCAGAGAGAGAGAGGAAGAAAGAGCGCAGAGAAAGAAAGAAAGAGCGCAGAGAAAGAAAGAAAGAGCGCAGAGAGAGAAAGAAAGAGCGAAGAGAGAGAAAGAAAGAGCGCAGAGAGAGAGAAAGAGTGCAGAGAGAGAGAAAGAAAGAGCGCAGAGAGAGAAAGAAAGAGCGCAGAGAGAGAAAGAAAGAGCGCAGAGAGAGAAAGAAAGAGCGCAGAGAGAGAGAGCGCAGAGAGAGAGCGCAGAGAGAGAGTGCAGAGAGAGAGTGCAGAGAGAAAGAAAGAGCGCAAAGAGAGAGAGAGCGCAGAGAGAGATAAAGTGCGCAGAGAGAAAGAAAGAGCGCAGAGAGAGAGAAAGGAAGAGCGCAGAGAGAGAAAGAAAGAGCGCAGAGAGAGAAAGAAAGAGCGCAGAGAGAGAGAATGAGCGCAGAGAGAGAGAATGAGCGCAGAGAGAGAGAAAGAGCGCAGCGAGAGAGAGAGAGAGCGCAGAGAGAGAGAAAGAAAGAGCACAGCGAGAGAGAGAGAGAAAGAGCGCAGAGAGAGAGAAAGAAAGAGCGCAGAGAGAAAGAAAGGGCGCAGAGAGAGAGAAAGAAAGAGCGCAGAGAGAGAGAGAGAGCGCAGAGAGAGGAAGAAAGAGTGCAGAGAGAGAGAGCGCAGAGAGAAAGAGAGCGCAGACAGAGAGAGAGCGCAGAGAGAGAGAGAGTACAGAGAGAGAGAGAGCGTAGAGAGAGAGAAAGAAAGAGCGCAGAGAGAGAGAAAGAAAGAGCGCAGAGAGAAAGAAAGAGCACAGAGAGAGAGAAAGAGCGCAGAGAGAGAGAGAAAGAGCGCAGAGAGAGAGAGAAAGAGCGCAGAGAGAGAGAGAAAGAGCGCAGAGACAGAGAAAGAGCGCAGAGAGAGAGAAAGAAAGAGCGCAGAGAGAGAGAAAGAGCGTAGAGAAAAAAAGAGCGCAGAGAGAGAGGAAGAAAGAGCGCAGAGAGAGAAAGAAAGAGCGCAGAGAGAGAAAGAAAGAGCGCAGAGAGAGAGAAAGAAAGAGCGCAGAGAGAGAGAAAGAAAGAGCACAGAGAGAGAGAAAGAGCGCAGAGAGAGAAAGAAAGAGCGCAGAGAGAGAGAGAGAGGAAGAAAGAGCGCAGACAGAGAAAGAAAGAGCGCAGAGAAAGAAAGAAATAGCACAGAGAGAGAGAAAGAGCGCAGAGAGAGAGAAAGAAAGAGCGCAGAGAGAGCGCAGAGAGAGAGAGAAAGAGCGCAGAGAGAGAAAGAAAGAGCGCAGAGAGAGAAAGAAAGAGCGCAGAGAGAGCGCAGAGAGAGAGAAAGAGCGCAGAGAGAGAAAGAAAGAGCGCAGAGAGAGAGAGGAAGAAAGAGCGCAGACAGAGAAAGAAAGAGCGCAGAGAAAGAAAGAAATAGCACAGAGAGAGAGAAAGAGCGCAGAGAGAGAGAAAGAAAGAGCGCAGAGAGAGCGCAGAGAGAGAGAGAAAGAGCGCAGAGAGAGAAAGAAAGAGCGCAGAGAGTGAAAGAGCGCAGAGAGAGAGAGCGCAGAGAGAGAGAAAGAGCGCAGAGAGAGAAAGAAAGAGCGCCGAGAGAGAGAGAAAGAAAGAGCGCAGAGAGAGAGAGACAGAAAGAGCGCAGAGAGAAAGAAAGAGTGCAGAGAGAGAGAGAAAGAGCGCAGAGAGAGAGAGAAAGAGCGCAGAGAGAGAGAGAAAGAGCGCAGAGAGAGAGAGAAAGAGCGCAGAGAGAGAGAGAAAGAAAGAGCGCAGAGAGAGAGAGAGAGCGCAGAGAGAGAGAAAGAGCGCAGAGAGAAAGAGAGCGCAGACAGAGAGAGAGCGCAGAGAGAGAGAGAGTGCAGAGAGAGAGAGCGTAGAGAGAAAGAAAGAGCGCAGAGAGAGAGAGCGCAGAGAGAGAGAAAGAAAGAGCGCAGAGAGAAAGAAAGAGCACAGAGAGAGAGAAAGAGCGCAGAGAGAGAGAGAAAGAGCGCAGAGAGAAAGAAAGAGCGCAGAGAGAAAGAGCGCAGAGAGAGAAAGAGCGCAGAGAGAGAAAGAGCGCAGAGAGAGAAATAAAGAGCGCAGAGAGAGAAAGAAAGAGCGCAGAGAAAGAAAGAGCGCAGAGAGAGAGAAAGAAAGAGCGCAGAGAGAGAAAGATAGAGCGCAGAGAGAGAAAGAAAGAGCGCAGAGAGAGAAAGAAAGAGCGCAAAGAGAGAAAAAAAGAGCGCAGAGAGAAAGAAAGAGCACAGAGAGAGAGAAAGAGCGCAGAGAGAGAGATAGAGCGCAGAGAAAGAGAGAGAGCGCAGAGAGAGAGCGCAGACAGAGAGAGAGCACAGAGAGAGAGAGAGCGCAGAGAGAGAGAGAGCGCAGAGAGAAAGAGAGAGCGCAGAGAGAGAGAAAGAAAGAGCGCAGAGAGAAAGAAAGAGCGTAGAGAAAAAAAAAGCGCAGAGAGAGAGGAAGAAAGAGCGCAGACAGAGAAAGAAAGAGCGCAGAGAGAGAGAGAAAGAGCGCAGAGAGAGAAAGAGCACAGAGAGATAGAAAGAGCGCAGAGAGAGAGAAAGAAAGAGCGCAGAGAGAGAGAAAGAGCGCAGAGAGAGAGAGAAAGAGCGCAGAGAGAGAAAGAAAGAGCGCAGAGAGAGAAAAAGAAAGAGCGCAGAGAGAGAGCGCAGAGAGAGAGCGCAGAGAGAAAGAAAGAGCGCAGAGAGAGACAGAAAGAGCGCAGAGAGAGAGAGAGACTGAAAGAGCGCAGAGAGAAAGAAAGAAAGAGCGCAGAGAGAGAGAGCGCAGAGAGAGAGAGAGAGAGAGAGAGCGCAAAGAGAGAGAGAGAGAAAGAGCGCAAAGAGAGAGAGATAGAAAGAGCGCAGAGAGAAAGAAAGAGCGCAGAGAGAGAGAGAAAGAGCGCAGAGAGAGAAATAAAGAGCGCAGAGAGAGAAAGAGCGCAGAGAGAGAAAGAGCGCAGAGAGAGAGAGCGCAGAGAGAGAAAGAGCGCAGAGAGAAAGAAAGAGCGCAGAGAGAGAGAGAATGAAAGAGCGCAGAGAGAGAAAGAGCGCAGAGAGAGAAAGAGCGCAGAGAGAGAAAGAGCGCAGAGAGAGAAAGAGCGCAGAGAGAGAGAGAGCGCAGAGAGAGAAAGAGAAAGAAAGAGCGCAGAGAGAGAAAGAGAATGAAAGAGCGCAGAGAGAGAAAGAGCCCAGAGAGAGAAAGAGCGCAGAGAGAAAGAAAGAGCGCAGAGAGAGAGAGAAAGAGCGCAGAGACAGAGAAAGAGCGCAGAGAGAGAGAAAGAAAGAGCGCAGAGATAGAGAAAGAAAAAGCGCAGAGAGAGACAAAGAGCGCAGAGAGAGAGAAAGAAAGAGCGCAGAGAGAGAAAGAAAGAGCGCAGAGAGAGAAAGAAAGAGCGCAGAGAGAAAGAAAGAGCGCAGAGAGTGAGAGAGAAAGAGCGCAGAGAGAGAGAGAGAAAGAAAGAGCGCAGAGAGAAAGAAAGAGCGCAGAGAGAGAGAGAGAAAGAAAGAGCGCAGAGAGAAAGAAAGAGCGCAGAGAGAAAGAAAGAAAGAGCGCAGAGAGAGAGAGAAAGAGCGCAGAGAGAAAGAGAGAGCGCAGAGAGAGAGAGTGCAGACAGAGAGAGAGTGCAGACAGAGAGAGAGCGCAGAGAGAGAGAGCGCAGAGAGAAAGAAAGAAAGAGCGCAGAGAGAGAAAGAGAATGAAAGAGCGCAGAGAGAGAAAGAGCGCAGAGAGAGAAAGAGCGCAGAGAGAGAAAGAGCGCAGAGAGAGAAAGAGCGCAGAGAGAGAAAGAGCGCAGAGAGAAAGAAAGAGCGCAGAGAGAGAGAGAATGAAAGAGCGCAGAGAGAAAGAGCGCAGAGAGAGAAAGAGCGCAGAGAGAGAAAGAGCGCAGAGAGAGAAAGAGCGCAGAGAGAGAAAGAGTGCAGAGAGAGAGAGAGCGCAGAGAGAGAAAGAGAAAGAAAGAGCGCAGAGAGAGAAAGAGAATGAAAGAGCGCAGAGAGAGAGAGCGCAGAGAGAGAAAGAGCCCAGAGAGAGAAAGAGCGCAGAGAAAAAGAAAGAGCGCAGAGAGAGAGATAGAGAAAGAGCGCAGAGACAGAGAAAGAGCGCAGAGAGAGAGAAAGAAAGAGCGCAGAGAGAGAGAAAGAAAGAGCGCAGAGATAGAGAAAGAAAAAGCGCAGAGAGAGACAAAGAGCGCAGAGAGAGAGAAAGAAAGAGCGCAGAGAGAGAAAGAAAGAGCGCAGAGAGAGAAAGAAAGAGCGCAGAGAGTGAGAGAGAAAGAGCGCAGAGAGAGAGAGAGAAAGAAAGAGCGCAGAGAGAAAGAAAGAGCGCAGAGAGAGAAAGAAAGAGCGCAGAGAGAGAGAGAAAGAGCGCAGAGAGAAAGAGAGAGCGCAGAGAGAGAGTGCAGACAGAGAGAGAGCGCAGAGAGAAAGAGAGAGCGCAAAGAGAGAGAAAGAAAGAGCGCAGAGAGAGAGGAAGAAAGAGCGCAGAGAGAAAGAGAAAGAAAGAGCGCAAAGAGAGAGCGCGCATAGAGAGAGAAAGAAAGAGCGCAGAGAGAGAGAAAGAGCGCAGAGAAAGAAAGAGCGCAGAGAGAGAGAGGAAGAAAGAGCGCAGAGAAAGAAAGAAAGAGCGCAGAGAGAGAAAGAGCACAGAGAGAGAAAGAAAGAGCGCAGAGAGAGAGAGCGCAGAGAGAGAGAGAGTGCAGAGAGAGAGTGCAGAGAGAAAGAAAGAGCGCAAAGAGAGAGAGAGCGCAGAGAGAGAGAAAGTGCGCAGAGAGAAAGAAAGAGCGCAGAGAGAGAGAAAGGAAGAGCGCAGAGAGAGAAAGAAAGAGCGCAGAGAGAGAAAGAAAGAGCGCAGAGAGAGAGAATGAGCGCAGAGAGAGAGAAAGAGCGCAGCGAGAGAGAGAGAGAGCGCAGAGAGAGAGAGAGAGAGAGCGCAGAGAGAGAGAAAGAAAGAGCGCAGCGAGAGAGAGAGAAAGAGCGCAGAGAGAGAAAGAAAGAGCGCAGAGAGAGAAAGAGCACAGAGAGATAGAAAGAGCGAAGAGAGAGAGAAAGAAAGAGCGCAGAGAGAGAGAAAGAGCGCAGAGAGAGAGAAAGAGCGCAGAGAGAGAAAGAAAGAGCGCAGAGAGAGAGAAAGAAAGAGCGCAGAGAGAGAAAGAAAGAGCGCAGAGAGAGAGAGACAGAAAGAGCGCAGAGAGAGAGAGACAGAAAGAGCGCAGAGAGAAAGAAAGAAAGAGCTCAGAGAGAGAGAGCGCAGAGAGAGAGAGAGAGAGAGCGCAAAGAGAGAGAGATAGAAAGAGCGCAGAGAGAGAGAGAAAGCGCGCAGAGAGAGAAATAAAGAGCGCTGAGAAAGAAAGAGCGCAGAGAGAGAGAAAGAAAGAGCACAGAGAGAGAAAGTAAGAGCGCAGAGAGAGAAAGAAAGAGCGCAAAGAGAGAAAAAAAGAGCGCAGAGAAAGAAAGAAAGAGCGCAGAGAGAGAAAGAGAATGAAAGAGCGCAGAGAGATAAAGAGCGCAGAGAGAGAAAGAGCGCAGAGAGAAAGAAAGAGCGCAGAGGGAGAGAGAATGAAAGAGCGCAGAGAGAGAAAGAGCGCAGAGAGAGAAAGAGCGCAGAGAGAGAAAGAGCGCAGAGAGAGAAAGAGCGCAGAGAGAGAGAGAGCGCAGAGAGAGAAAGAGAAAGAAAGAGCGCAGAGAGAGAAAGAGAATGAAAGAGCGCAGAGAGAGAGAGCGCAGAGAGAGAAAGAGCCCAGAGAGAGAAAGAGCGCAGAGAGAAAGAAAGAGCGCAGAGAGAGAGAGAGAGAAAGAGCGCAGAGACAGAGAAAGAGCGCAGAGAGAGAGAAAGAAAGAGCGCAGAGATAGAGAAAGAAAAAGCGCAGAGAGAGACAAAGAGCGCAGAGAGAGAGAAAGAAAGAGCGCAGAGAGAAAGAAAGAGCGCAGAGAGAGAAAGAAAGAGCGCAGAGAGTGAGAGAAAGAGCGCAGAGAGAGACAGAAAGAGCGCAGAGAGAGAGAGACAGAAAGAGCGCAGAGAGAAAGAAAGAAAGAGCGCAGAGAGAGAGAGCGCAGAGAGAGAGAGCGCAGAGAGAGAGAGCGCAAAGAGAGAGAGAGAGAAAGAGCGCAAAGATAGAGAGATAGAAAGAGCGCAGAGAGAAAGAGAGCGCAGAGAGAAAGAAAGAGCGCAGAGATAAAGAAAGAAAGAGCGCAGAGAGAGAGAGAGCGCAGAGAGAGAGAGAAAGAGCGCAGAGAGAAAGAGAGAGCGCAGAGAGAGAGAGTGCAGACAGAGAGAGAGCGCAGAGAGAGAGAGCGCAGAGAGAAAGAGAGAGCGCAAAGAGAGAGAAAGAAAGAGCGCAGAGAGAGAGAAAGAGCGTAGAGAAAAAAATAGCGCAGAGAGAGATAGGAAGAAAGAGCGCAGAGAGAGAAAGAAAGAGCGCAGAGAGAGAAAGAAAGAGCGCAGAGAGAGAAAGAGCACAGAGAGAGAGAGAGAGAAAGAGCACAGAGAGAGAGAAAGAAAGAGCGCAAAGAGAAAGATAGAGCGCAGAGAAAGAGAGAGAGCGCAGAGAGAAAGAGAGAGCGCAGAGAGAGAGCGCAGACAGAGAGAGAGCACAGAGAGAGAGAGAGCGCAGAGAGAGAGAGAGCGCAGAGAGAAAGAGAGAGCGCAGAGAGAGAGAAAGAAAGAGCGCAGAGAGAAAGAAAGAGCGTAGAGAAAAAAAAAGCGCAGAGAGAGAGGAAGAAAGAGCGCAGACAGAGAAAGAAAGAGCGCAGAGAGAGAGAGAAAGAGCGCAGAGAGAGAAAGAGCACAGAGAGATAGAAAGAGCGCAGAGAGAGAGAAAGAAAGAGCGCAGAGAGAGAGAAAGAGCGCAGAGAGAGAGAAAGAGCGCAGAGAGAGAAAGAAAGAGCGCAGAGAGAGAGAAAGAAAGAGCGCAGAGAGAGAGCGCAGAGAGAGAGCGCAGAGAGAGAGCGCAGAGAGAGAGCGCAGAGAGAGAGCGCAGAGAGAAAGAAAGAGCGCAGAGAGAGACAGAAAGAGCGCAGAGAGAGAGAGACAGAAAGAGCGCAGAGAGAAAGAAAGAAAGAGCGCAGAGAGAGAGAGCGCAGAGAGAGAGAGCGCAGAGAGAGAGAGCGCAAAGAGAGAGAGAGAGAAAGAGCGCAAAGATAGAGAGATAGAAAGAGCGCAGAGAGAAAGAGAGCGCAGAGAGAAAGAAAGAGCGCAGAGATAAAGAAAGAAAGAGCGCAGAGAGAGAGAGAGCGCAGAGAGAGAGAGAAAGAGCGCAGAGAGAAAGAGAGAGCGCAGAGAGAGAGAGTGCAGACAGAGAGAGAGCGCAGAGAGAGAGAGCGCAGAGAGAAAGAGAGAGCGCAAAGAGAGAGAAAGAAAGAGCGCAGAGAGAGAGAAAGAGCGTAGAGAAAAAAATAGCGCAGAGAGAGATAGGAAGAAAGAGCGCAGAGAGAGAAAGAAAGAGCGCAGAGAGAGAAAGAAAGAGCGCAGAGAGAGAAAGAGCACAGAGAGAGAGAGAGAGAAAGAGCACAGAGAGAGAGAAAGAAAGAGCGCAGAGAGAGAGAGAAAGAAAGAGCGCAGAGAGAGAGAGAAAGAAAGAGCGCAGAGAGAGAGAGAAAGAAAGAGCGCAGAGAGAGAAAGAAAGAAAGAGCGCAGAGAGAGAGAGAGAGAGAGCGCAGAGAAAGAGGAAGAAAGAGCGCAGAGAGAAAGAGAAAGAAAGAGCGCAAAGAGAGAGAGAGCGCGCATAGAGAGAGAAAGAAAGAGCGCAGAGAGAGAGAAAGAGCGCAGAGAAAGAAAGAGCGCAGAGAGAGAGAGGAAGAAAGAGCGCAGAGAAAGAAAGAAAGAGCGCAGAGAAAGAAAGAAAGAGCGCAGAGAGAGAAAGAAAGAGCGAAGAGAGAGAAAGAAAGAGCGCAGAGAGAGAGAAAGAGTGCAGAGAGAGAGAAAGAAAGAGCGCAGAGAGAGAAAGAAAGAGCGCAGAGAGAGAAAGAAAGAGCGCAGAGAGAGAAAGAAAGAGCGCAGAGAGAGAGAGCGCAGAGAGAGAGCGCAGAGAGAGAGTGCAGAGAGAGAGTGCAGAGAGAAAGAAAGAGCGCAAAGAGAGAGAGAGCGCAGAGAGAGATAAAGTGCGCAGAGAGAAAGAAAGAGCGCAGAGAGAGAGAAAGGAAGAGCGCAGAGAGAGAAAGAAAGAGCGCAGAGAGAGAAAGAAAGAGCGCAGAGAGAGAGAATGAGCGCAGAGAGAGAGAATGAGCGCAGAGAGAGAGAAAGAGCGCAGCGAGAGAGAGAGAGAGCGCAGAGAGAGAGAAAGAAAGAGCACAGCGAGAGAGAGAGAGAAAGAGCGCAGAGAGAGAGAAAGAAAGAGCGCAGAGAGAAAGAAAGGGCGCAGAGAGAGAGAAAGAAAGAGCGCAGAGAGAGAGAGAGAGCGCAGAGAGAGGAAGAAAGAGTGCAGAGAGAGAGAGCGCAGAGAGAAAGAGAGCGCAGACAGAGAGAGAGCGCAGAGAGAGAGAGAGTACAGAGAGAGAGAGAGCGTAGAGAGAGAGAAAGAAAGAGCGCAGAGAGAGAGAAAGAAAGAGCGCAGAGAGAAAGAAAGAGCACAGAGAGAGAGAAAGAGCGCAGAGAGAGAGAGAAAGAGCGCAGAGAGAGAGAGAAAGAGCGCAGAGAGAGAGAGAAAGAGCGCAGAGACAGAGAAAGAGCGCAGAGAGAGAGAAAGAAAGAGCGCAGAGAGAGAGAAAGAGCGTAGAGAAAAAAAGAGCGCAGAGAGAGAGGAAGAAAGAGCGCAGAGAGAGAAAGAAAGAGCGCAGAGAGAGAAAGAAAGAGCGCAGAGAGAGAGAAAGAAAGAGCGCAGAGAGAGAGAAAGAAAGAGCGCAGAGAGAGAGAAAGAGCGCAGAGAGAGAAAGAAAGAGCGCAGAGAGAGAGAGAGAGGAAGAAAGAGCGCAGACAGAGAAAGAAAGAGCGCAGAGAAAGAAAGAAATAGCACAGAGAGAGAGAAAGAGCGCAGAGAGAGAGAAAGAAAGAGCGCAGAGAGAGCGCAGAGAGAGAGAGAAAGAGCGCAGAGAGAGAAAGAAAGAGCGCAGAGAGAGAAAGAAAGAGCGCAGAGAGAGCGCAGAGAGAGAGAAAGAGCGCAGAGAGAGAAAGAAAGAGCGCAGAGAGAGAGAGGAAGAAAGAGCGCAGACAGAGAAAGAAAGAGCGCAGAGAAAGAAAGAAATAGCACAGAGAGAGAGAAAGAGCGCAGAGAGAGAGAAAGAAAGAGCGCAGAGAGAGCGCAGAGAGAGAGAGAAAGAGCGCAGAGAGAGAAAGAAAGAGCGCAGAGAGTGAAAGAGCGCAGAGAGAGAGAGCGCAGAGAGAGAGAAAGAGCGCAGAGAGAGAAAGAAAGAGCGCCGAGAGAGAGAGAAAGAAAGAGCGCAGAGAGAGAGAGACAGAAAGAGCGCAGAGAGAAAGAAAGAGTGCAGAGAGAGAGAGAAAGAGCGCAGAGAGAGAGAGAAAGAGCGCAGAGAGAGAGAGAAAGAGCGCAGAGAGAGAGAGAAAGAGCGCAGAGAGAGAGAGAAAGAAAGAGCGCAGAGAGAGAGAGAGAGCGCAGAGAGAGAGAAAGAGCGCAGAGAGAAAGAGAGCGCAGACAGAGAGAGAGCGCAGAGAGAGAGAGAGTGCAGAGAGAGAGAGCGTAGAGAGAAAGAAAGAGCGCAGAGAGAGAGAGCGCAGAGAGAGAGAAAGAAAGAGCGCAGAGAGAAAGAAAGAGCACAGAGAGAGAGAAAGAGCGCAGAGAGAGAGAGAAAGAGCGCAGAGAGAAAGAAAGAGCGCAGAGAGAAAGAGCGCAGAGAGAGAAAGAGCGCAGAGAGAGAAAGAGCGCAGAGAGAGAAATAAAGAGCGCAGAGAGAGAAAGAAAGAGCGCAGAGAAAGAAAGAGCGCAGAGAGAGAGAAAGAAAGAGCGCAGAGAGAGAAAGATAGAGCGCAGAGAGAGAAAGAAAGAGCGCAGAGAGAGAAAGAAAGAGCGCAAAGAGAGAAAAAAAGAGCGCAGAGAGAAAGAAAGAGCACAGAGAGAGAGAAAGAGCGCAGAGAGAGAGATAGAGCGCAGAGAAAGAGAGAGAGCGCAGAGAGAGAGCGCAGACAGAGAGAGAGCACAGAGAGAGAGAGAGCGCAGAGAGAGAGAGAGCGCAGAGAGAAAGAGAGAGCGCAGAGAGAGAGAAAGAAAGAGCGCAGAGAGAAAGAAAGAGCGTAGAGAAAAAAAAAGCGCAGAGAGAGAGGAAGAAAGAGCGCAGACAGAGAAAGAAAGAGCGCAGAGAGAGAGAGAAAGAGCGCAGAGAGAGAAAGAGCACAGAGAGATAGAAAGAGCGCAGAGAGAGAGAAAGAAAGAGCGCAGAGAGAGAGAAAGAGCGCAGAGAGAGAGAGAAAGAGCGCAGAGAGAGAAAGAAAGAGCGCAGAGAGAGAAAAAGAAAGAGCGCAGAGAGAGAGCGCAGAGAGAGAGCGCAGAGAGAGAGCGCAGAGAGAAAGAAAGAGCGCAGAGAGAGACAGAAAGAGCGCAGAGAGAGAGAGAGACTGAAAGAGCGCAGAGAGAAAGAAAGAAAGAGCGCAGAGAGAGAGAGCGCAGAGAGAGAGAGAGAGAGAGAGAGCGCAAAGAGAGAGAGAGAGAAAGAGCGCAAAGAGAGAGAGATAGAAAGAGCGCAGAGAGAAAGAAAGAGCGCAGAGAGAGAGAGAAAGAGCGCAGAGAGAGAAATAAAGAGCGCAGAGAGAGAAAGAGCGCAGAGAGAGAAAGAGCGCAGAGAGAGAGAGCGCAGAGAGAGAAAGAGCGCAGAGAGAAAGAAAGAGCGCAGAGAGAGAGAGAATGAAAGAGCGCAGAGAGAGAAAGAGCGCAGAGAGAGAAAGAGCGCAGAGAGAGAAAGAGCGCAGAGAGAGAAAGAGCGCAGAGAGAGAGAGAGCGCAGAGAGAGAAAGAGAAAGAAAGAGCGCAGAGAGAGAAAGAGAATGAAAGAGCGCAGAGAGAGAAAGAGCCCAGAGAGAGAAAGAGCGCAGAGAGAAAGAAAGAGCGCAGAGAGAGAGAGAAAGAGCGCAGAGACAGAGAAAGAGCGCAGAGAGAGAGAAAGAAAGAGCGCAGAGATAGAGAAAGAAAAAGCGCAGAGAGAGACAAAGAGCGCAGAGAGAGAGAAAGAAAGAGCGCAGAGAGAGAAAGAAAGAGCGCAGAGAGAGAAAGAAAGAGCGCAGAGAGAAAGAAAGAGCGCAGAGAGTGAGAGAGAAAGAGCGCAGAGAGAGAGAGAGAAAGAAAGAGCGCAGAGAGAAAGAAAGAGCGCAGAGAGAGAGAGAGAAAGAAAGAGCGCAGAGAGAAAGAAAGAGCGCAGAGAGAAAGAAAGAAAGAGCGCAGAGAGAGAGAGAAAGAGCGCAGAGAGAAAGAGAGAGCGCAGAGAGAGAGAGTGCAGACAGAGAGAGAGTGCAGACAGAGAGAGAGCGCAGAGAGAGAGAGCGCAGAGAGAAAGAAAGAAAGAGCGCAGAGAGAGAAAGAGAATGAAAGAGCGCAGAGAGAGAAAGAGCGCAGAGAGAGAAAGAGCGCAGAGAGAGAAAGAGCGCAGAGAGAGAAAGAGCGCAGAGAGAGAAAGAGCGCAGAGAGAAAGAAAGAGCGCAGAGAGAGAGAGAATGAAAGAGCGCAGAGAGAAAGAGCGCAGAGAGAGAAAGAGCGCAGAGAGAGAAAGAGCGCAGAGAGAGAAAGAGCGCAGAGAGAGAAAGAGTGCAGAGAGAGAGAGAGCGCAGAGAGAGAAAGAGAAAGAAAGAGCGCAGAGAGAGAAAGAGAATGAAAGAGCGCAGAGAGAGAGAGCGCAGAGAGAGAAAGAGCCCAGAGAGAGAAAGAGCGCAGAGAAAAAGAAAGAGCGCAGAGAGAGAGATAGAGAAAGAGCGCAGAGACAGAGAAAGAGCGCAGAGAGAGAGAAAGAAAGAGCGCAGAGAGAGAGAAAGAAAGAGCGCAGAGATAGAGAAAGAAAAAGCGCAGAGAGAGACAAAGAGCGCAGAGAGAGAGAAAGAAAGAGCGCAGAGAGAGAAAGAAAGAGCGCAGAGAGAGAAAGAAAGAGCGCAGAGAGTGAGAGAGAAAGAGCGCAGAGAGAGAGAGAGAAAGAAAGAGCGCAGAGAGAAAGAAAGAGCGCAGAGAGAGAAAGAAAGAGCGCAGAGAGAGAGAGAAAGAGCGCAGAGAGAAAGAGAGAGCGCAGAGAGAGAGTGCAGACAGAGAGAGAGCGCAGAGAGAAAGAGAGAGCGCAAAGAGAGAGAAAGAAAGAGCGCAGAGAGAGAGGAAGAAAGAGCGCAGAGAGAAAGAGAAAGAAAGAGCGCAAAGAGAGAGCGCGCATAGAGAGAGAAAGAAAGAGCGCAGAGAGAGAGAAAGAGCGCAGAGAAAGAAAGAGCGCAGAGAGAGAGAGGAAGAAAGAGCGCAGAGAAAGAAAGAAAGAGCGCAGAGAGAGAAAGAGCACAGAGAGAGAAAGAAAGAGCGCAGAGAGAGAGAGCGCAGAGAGAGAGAGAGTGCAGAGAGAGAGTGCAGAGAGAAAGAAAGAGCGCAAAGAGAGAGAGAGCGCAGAGAGAGAGAAAGTGCGCAGAGAGAAAGAAAGAGCGCAGAGAGAGAGAAAGGAAGAGCGCAGAGAGAGAAAGAAAGAGCGCAGAGAGAGAAAGAAAGAGCGCAGAGAGAGAGAATGAGCGCAGAGAGAGAGAAAGAGCGCAGCGAGAGAGAGAGAGAGCGCAGAGAGAGAGAGAGAGAGAGCGCAGAGAGAGAGAAAGAAAGAGCGCAGCGAGAGAGAGAGAAAGAGCGCAGAGAGAGAAAGAAAGAGCGCAGCGAGAGAGAGAGAAAGAGCGCAGAGAGAGAAAGAAAGAGCGCAGAGAGAGAAAGAGCACAGAGAGATAGAAAGAGCGAAGAGAGAGAGAAAGAAAGAGCGCAGAGAGAGAGAAAGAGCGCAGAGAGAGAGAAAGAGCGCAGAGAGAGAAAGAAAGAGCGCAGAGAGAGAGAAAGAAAGAGCGCAGAGAGAGAAAGAAAGAGCGCAGAGAGAGAGAGACAGAAAGAGCGCAGAGAGAGAGAGACAGAAAGAGCGCAGAGAGAAAGAAAGAAAGAGCTCAGAGAGAGAGAGCGCAGAGAGAGAGAGAGAGAGAGCGCAAAGAGAGAGAGATAGAAAGAGCGCAGAGAGAGAGAGAAAGCGCGCAGAGAGAGAAATAAAGAGCGCTGAGAAAGAAAGAGCGCAGAGAGAGAGAAAGAAAGAGCACAGAGAGAGAAAGTAAGAGCGCAGAGAGAGAAAGAAAGAGCGCAAAGAGAGAAAAAAAGAGCGCAGAGAAAGAAAGAAAGAGCGCAGAGAGAGAAAGAGAATGAAAGAGCGCAGAGAGATAAAGAGCGCAGAGAGAGAAAGAGCGCAGAGAGAGAGAAAGAAAGAGCGCAGCGAGAGAGAGAGAAAGAGCGCAGAGAGAGAAAGAAAGAGCGCAGAGAGAGAAAGAGCACAGAGAGATAGAAAGAGCGAAGAGAGAGAGAAAGAAAGAGCGCAGAGAGAGAGAAAGAGCGCAGAGAGAGAGAAAGAGCGCAGAGAGAGAAAGAAAGAGCGCAGAGAGAGAGAAAGAAAGAGCGCAGAGAGAGAAAGAAAGAGCGCAGAGAGAGAGAGACAGAAAGAGCGCAGAGAGAGAGAGACAGAAAGAGCGCAGAGAGAAAGAAAGAAAGAGCTCAGAGAGAGAGAGCGCAGAGAGAGAGAGAGAGAGAGCGCAAAGAGAGAGAGATAGAAAGAGCGCAGAGAGAGAGAGAAAGCGCGCAGAGAGAGAAATAAAGAGCGCTGAGAAAGAAAGAGCGCAGAGAGAGAGAAAGAAAGAGCACAGAGAGAGAAAGTAAGAGCGCAGAGAGAGAAAGAAAGAGCGCAAAGAGAGAAAAAAAGAGCGCAGAGAAAGAAAGAAAGAGCGCAGAGAGAGAAAGAGAATGAAAGAGCGCAGAGAGATAAAGAGCGCAGAGAGAGAAAGAGCGCAGAGAGAAAGAAAGAGCGCAGAGGGAGAGAGAATGAAAGAGCGCAGAGAGAGAAAGAGCGCAGAGAGAGAAAGAGCGCAGAGAGAGAAAGAGCGCAGAGAGAGAAAGAGCGCAGAGAGAGAGAGAGCGCAGAGAGAGAAAGAGAAAGAAAGAGCGCAGAGAGAGAAAGAGAATGAAAGAGCGCAGAGAGAGAGAGCGCAGAGAGAGAAAGAGCCCAGAGAGAGAAAGAGCGCAGAGAGAAAGAAAGAGCGCAGAGAGAGAGAGAGAGAAAGAGCGCAGAGACAGAGAAAGAGCGCAGAGAGAGAGAAAGAAAGAGCGCAGAGATAGAGAAAGAAAAAGCGCAGAGAGAGACAAAGAGCGCAGAGAGAGAGAAAGAAAGAGCGCAGAGAGAAAGAAAGAGCGCAGAGAGAGAAAGAAAGAGCGCAGAGAGTGAGAGAAAGAGCGCAGAGAGAGAGAAAGAAAGAGCGCAGAGAGAAAGAAAGAGCGCAGAGAGAAAGAAAGAAAGAGCGCAGAGAGAGAGAGAAAGAGCGCAGAGAGAAAGAGAGAGCGCAGAGAGAAAGAGAGAGCGCAGAGAGAGAGAGTGCAGACAGAGAGAGAGCGCAGAGAGAGAGAGCGCAGAGAGAAAGAGAGAGCGCAAAGAGAGAGAAAGAAAGAGCGCAGAGAGAGAGAAAGAGCGTAGAGAAAAAAATAGCGCAGAGAGAGTTAGGAAGAAAGAGCGCAGAGAGAGAAAGAAAGAGCGCAGAGAAAGAAAGAGCGCAGAGAGAGAAAGAGCACAGAGAGAGAGAGAGAGAAAGAGCACAGAGAGAGAGAAAGAAAGAGCGCAGAGAGAGAGAGAGAGAAAGAAAGAGCGCAGAGAGAGAGAGAAAGAGCGCAGAGAGAAAGAGCGCAGAGAGAGAGAGAAAGAAAGAGCGCAGAGAGAGAAAGAAAGAAAGAGCGCAGAGAGAGAGAGAGCGCAGAGAGAGAGGAAGAAAGAGCGCAGAGAGAAAGAGAAAGAAAGAGCGCAAAGAGAGAGAGGAAGAAAGAGCGCAGAGAAAGAAAGAAAGAGCGCAGAGAGAAAGAGAAAGAAAGAGCGCAAAGAGAGAGAGAGCGCACATAGAGAGAGAAAGAAAGAGCGCAGAGAGAGAGAGAAAGAGCGCAGAGAAAGAAAGAGCGCAGAGAGAGAGAGGAAGAAAGAGCGCAGAGAAAGAAAGAAAGAGCGCAGAGAGAGAAAGAAAGAGCGAAGAGAGAGAAAGAAAGAGCGCAGAGAGAGAGAAAGAGCGCAGAGAGAGAAAGAAAGAGCGCAGAGAGAGAAAGAAAGAGCGCAGAGAGAGAGAGCGCAGAGAGAGAGAGAGTGCAGAGAGAGAGAGAGCGTAGAGAGAGAGAAAGAAAGAGCGCAGAGAGAGAGAGCGCAGAGAGAGAGAAAGTGCGCAGAGAGAGAGAAAGTGCGCAGAGAGAAAGAAAGAGCGCAGAGAGAGAAAGGAAGAGCGCAGAGAGAGAAAGGAAGAGCGCAGAGAGAGAAAGAAAGAGCGCAGAGAGAGAAAGAAAGAGCGCAGAGAGAGAGAATGAGCGCAGAGAGAGAGAAAGAGCGCAGTGAGAGAGAGAGAGAGCGCAGAGAGAGAGAAAGAAAGAGCGCAGCGAGAGAGAGAGAAAGAGCGCAGAGAGAGAGAAAGAAAGAGCGCAGAGAGAGAGAGAAAGAAAGAGCGCAGAGAGAGAGAAAGAAAGGGCGCAGAGAGAGAGAAAGAAAGAGCGCAGAGAGAGAGAGAGAGCGCAGAGAGAGGAAGAAAGAGTGCAGAGAGAGAGAGAGAGCGCAGAGAGAGAGAAAGAGCGCAGAGAGAAAGAGAGCGCAGACAGAGAGAGAGCGCAGAGAGAGAGAGAGTGCAGAGAGAGAGAGAGCGTAGAGAGAGAGAAAGAAAGAGCGCAGAGAGAGAGAGCGCAGAGAGAGAGAAAGAAAGAGCGCAGAGAGAAAGAAAGAGCACAGAGAGAGAGAAAGAGCGCAGAGAGAGAGAAAGCGCAGAGAGAGAGAGAAAGAGCGCTGAGAGAGAGAGAAAGAGCGCAGAGAGAAAGGGAGAGCGCAGAGAGAGAGAGCGCAGAGAGAGAGAGCGCAGAGAGAAAGAGAGAGCACAGAGAGAGAGAAAGAGAGAGAAAGAGAGAGAGAAAGAAAGAGCGCAGAGAGAGAGAAAGAGCGTAGAGAAAAAAAGAGCGCAGAGAGAGAGGAAGAAAGAGCGCAGACAGAGAAAGAAAGAGCGCAGAGAGAGAAAGAAAGAGCGCAGAGAGAGAGAGAAAGAGCGCAGAGAGAGAGAAAGAAAGAGCGCAGAGAGAGCGCAGAGAGAGAGAGAAAGAGCGCAGAGAGAGAAAGAAAGAGCGCAGAGAGAGAAAGAAAGAGCGCAGAGAGAGAAAGAAAGAGCGCAGAGAGTGAAAGAGCGCAGAGAGAGAGAGCGCAGAGAGAGAGAGCGCAGAGAGAGAGAAAGAGCGCAGAGAGAGAAAGAAAGAGCGCCGAGAGAGAGAGAAAGAAAGAGCGCAGAGAGAGAGAGACAGAAAGAGCGCAGAGAGAAAGAAAGAGCGCAGAGAGAGAGAGCGCAGAGAGAGAAATAAAGAGCGCAGAGAGAGAAAGAAAGAGCGCAGAGAAAGAAAGAGCGCAGAAAGAGAGAAAGAAAGAGCGCAGAGAGAGAAAGAAAGAGCGCAGAGAGAGAAAGAAAGAGCGCAAAGAGAGAAAAAAAGAGCGCAGAGAGAAAGAAAGAGCACAGAGAGAGAGAAAGAGCGCAGAGAGAGAGAGAGAGAGCGCAGAGAGAAAGAGAGAGTGCAGAGAGAGAGCGCAGACAGAGAGAGAGCGCAGAGAGAGAGCGCAGAGAGAAAGAGAGAGCGCAGAGAGAGAGAAAGAAAGAGCGCAGAGAGAGAGAAAGAGCGTAGAGAAAAAAAGCGCAGAGAGAGATGAAGAAAGAGCGCAGACAGAGAAAGAAAGAGCGCAGAGAGAGAAAGAAAGAGCGCAGAGAGAGAAAGAGCACAGAGAGATAGAAAGAGCGCAGAGAGAGAGAAAGAGCGCAGAGAGAGAAAGAAAGAGCGCAGAGAGAGAAAGAAAGAGCGCAGAGAGAGAAAGAAAGAGCGCAGAGAGAGAGAAAGAAAGAGCGCAGAGAGAGAGCGCAGAGAGAGAGCGCAGAGAGAGAGCGCAGAGAGAGAGCGCAGAGAGAGAGCGCAGAGAGAGAGCGCAGAGAGAGAGCGCAGAGAGAGAGAAAGAGCGCAGAGAGAGAAAGAAAGAGCGCAGAGATAGAGAGACAGAAAGAGCGCAGAGAGAAAGAAAGAAAGAGCGCAGAGAGAGAGAGAGAGAGAGCGCAAAGAGAGAGAGAGCGCAGAGAGAAAGAGAGAGCGCAAAGAGAGAGAAAGAAAGAGCGCAGAGAGAGAGAAAGAGCGTAGAGAAAAAAATAGCGCAGAGAGAGATAGGAAGAAAGAGCGCAGAGAGAGAAAGAAAGAGCGCAGAGAGAGAAAGAAAGAGCGCAGAGAGAGAGAAGAGCGCAGAGAGAGAAAGAGCACAGAGAGAGAGAGAGAGAAAGAGCACAGAGAGAGAGAAAGAAAGAGCGCAGAGAGAGAGAGAAAGAAAGAGCGCAGAGAGAGAGAGAAAGAAAGAGCGCAGAGAGAGAGAGAAAGAAAGAGCGCAGAGAGAGAGAGAGAGCGCAGAGAGAGAGGAAGAAAGAGCGCAGAGAGAAAGAGAAAGAAAGAGCGCAAAGAGAGAGCGCGCATAGAGAGAGAAAGAAAGAGCGCAGAGAGAGAGAAAGAGCGCAGAGAAAGAAAGAGTGCAGAGAGAGAGAGGAAGAAAGAGCGCAGAGAAAGAAAGAAAGAGCGCAGAGAGAGAAAGAAAGAGCGAAGAGAGAGAAAGAAAGAGCGCAGAGAGAGAGAAAGAGTGCAGAGAGAGAGAAAGAAAGAGCGCAGAGAGAGAAAGAAAGAGCGCAGAGAGAGAGAGCGCAGAGAGAGAGAGAGTGCAGAGAGAGAGTGCAGAGAGAAAGAAAGAGCGCAAAGAGAGAGAGAGCGCAGAGAGAAAGAAAGAGCGCAGAGAGAGAGAAAGGAAGAGCGCAGAGAGAGAAAGAAAGAGCGCAGAGAGAGAAAGAAAGAGCGCAGAGAGAGAGAATGAGCGCAGAGAGAGAGAAAGAGCGCAGCGAGAGAGAGAGAGAGCGCAGAGAGAGAGAAAGAAAGAGCGCAGCGAGAGAGAGAGAAAGAGCGCAGAGAGAGAGAAAGAAAGAGCGCAGAGAGAGAGAGAAAGAAAGGGCGCAGAGAGAGAGAGAAAGAAAGGGCGCAGAGAGAGAGAAAGAAAGAGCGCAGAGAGAGGAAGAAAGAGTGCAGAGAGAGAGAGAGAGAGCAGAGAGAGAGAAAGAGCGCAGAGAGAAAGAGAGCGCAGACAGAGAGAGAGCGCAGAGAGAAAGCGCAGAGAGAGAGAGAGTGCAGAGAGAGAGAGAGTGTAGAGAGAGAGAAAGAAAGAGCGCAGAGAGAGAGAGCGCAGAGAGAGAGAAAGAAAGAGCGCAGAGAGAAAGAAAGAGCACAGAGAGAGAGAAAGAGCGCAGAGAGAGAGAGAGCGCAGAGAGAGAGAGAGAGCGCAGAGAGAGAGAGAAAGAGCGCAGAGAGAAAGGGAGAGCGCAGAGAGAGAGAGCGCAGAGAGAGAGAGCGCAGAGAGAGAGAGCGCAGAGAGAGAGAGCGCAGAGAGAGAGAGCGCAGAGAGAAAGAGAGAGCGCAGAGAGAAAGAGAGAGCGCAGAGAGAGAGAAAGAAAGAGCGCAGAGAGAGAAAGAAAGAGCGCCGAGAGAGAGAGAAAGAAAGAGCGCAGAGAGAGAGAAAGAAAGAGCGCAGAGAGAGAAAGAAAGAGCGCAGAGAGAGAAAGAAAGAGCGCAGAGAGTGAGAGAGAAAGAGCGCAGAGAGAGAGAGAGAAAGAAAGAGCGCAGAGAGAAAGAAAGAGCGCAGAGAGAAAGAAAGAGCGCAGAGAGAAAGAAAGAAAGAGCGCAGAGAGAGAGAGAAAGAGCGCAGAGAGAAAGAGAGAGCGCAGAGAGAGAGTGCAGACAGAGAGAGAGCGCAGAGAGAGAGAGCGCAGAGAGAAAGAGAGAGCGCAAAGAGAGAGAAAGAAAGAGCGCAGAGAGAGAGAAAGAGCGTAGAGAAAAAAATAGCGCAGAGAGAGATAGGAAGAAAGAGCGCAGAGAGAGAAAGAAAGAGCGCAGAGAGAGAAAGAAAGAGCGCAGAGAGAGGAAGAGCGCAGAGAGAGAAAGAGCACAGAGAGAGAGAAAGAAAGAGCGCTGAGAGAGAGAGAAAGAAAGAGCGCAGAGAGAGAGAGAAAGAAAGAGCGCAGAGAGAGAGAGAAAGAAAGAGCGCAGAGAGAGAGAGAAAGAAAGAGCGCAGAGAGAGAAAGAAAGAAAGAGCGCAGAGAGAGAGAGCGCAGAGAGAGAGGAAGAAAGAGCGCAGAGAGAAAGAGAAAGAAAGAGCGCAAAGAGAGAGAGAGCGCGCATAGAGAGAGAAAGAAAGAGCGCAGAGAGAGAGAAAGAGCGCAGAGAAAGAAAGAGCGCAGAGAGAGAGAGGAAGAAAGAGCGCAGAGAAAGAAAGAAAGAGCGCAGAGAGAGAAAGAAAGAGCGCAGAGAGAGAAAGAAAGAGCGCAGAGAGAGAGAGCGCAGAGAGAGAGAGAGAGTGCAGAGAGAGAGTGCAGAGAGAAAGAAAGAGCGCAAAGAGAGAGAGAGCGCAGAGAGAGAGAAAGTGCGCAGAGAGAAAGAAAGAGCGCAGAGAGAGAGAAAGGAAGAGCGCAGAGAGAGAAAGAAAGAGCGCAGAGAGAGAAAGAAAGAGCGCAGAGAGAGAAAGAAAGAGCGCAGAGAGAGAGAAAGAGCGCAGAGAGAGAAAGAAAGAGCGCAGAGAGAGAGAAAGAAAGAGCGCAGAGAGAGAGCGCAGAGAGAGAGAAAGAGCGCAGAGAGAGAAAGAAAGAGCGCAGAGAGAGAGAGACAGAAAGAGCGTAGAGAGAGAGAGACAGAAAGAGCGCAGAGAGAAAGAAAGAAAGAGCTCAGAGAGAGAGAGCGCAGAGAGAGAGAGAGAGAGAAAGAGCGCAAAGAGAGAGAGATAGAAAGAGCGCAGAGAGAAAGAAAGAGCGCAGAGAGAGAGAGAAAGCGCGCAGAGAGAGAAATAAAGAGCGCTGAGAAAGAAAGAGCGCAGAGAGAGAAAGAAAGAGCGCAGAGAGAGAAAGTAAGAGCGCAGAGAGAGAAAGAAAGAGCGCAAAGAGAGAAAAAAAGAGCGCAGAGAAAGAAAGAAAGAGCGCAGAGAGAGAAAGAGAATGAAAGAGCGCAGAGAGATAAAGAGCGCAGAGAGAGAAAGAGCGCAGAGAGAAAGAAAGAGCGCAGAGGGAGAGAGAATGAAAGAGCGCAGAGAGAGTAAGAGCGCAGAGAGAGAAAGAGCGCAGAGAGAGAAAGAGCGCAGAGAGAGAGAGAGCGCAGAGAGAGAAAGAGAAAGAAAGAGCGCAGAGAGAGAAAGAGAATGAAAGAGCGCAGAGAGAGAGAGCGCAGAGAGAGAAAGAGCCCAGAGAGAGAAAGAGCGCAGAGAGAAAGAAAGAGCGCAGAGAGAGAGAGAGAGAAAGAGCGCAGAGACAGAGAAAGAGCGCAGAGAGAGAGAAAGAAAGAGCGCAGAGATAGAGAAAGAAAAAGCGCAGAGAGACAAAGAGCGCAGAGAGAGAGAAAGAAAGAGCGCAGAGAGAAAGAAAGAGCGCAGAGAGAGAAAGAAAGAGCGCAGAGAGTGAGAGAGAAAGAGCGCAGAGAGAGAGAAAGAAAGAGCGCAGAGAGAAAGAAAGAAAGAGCGCAGAGAGAGAGAGAAAGAGCGCAGAGAGAAAGAGAGAGCGCAGAGAGAAAGAGAGAGCGCAGAGAGAGAGAGTGCAGACAGAGAGAGAGCGCAGAGAGAGAGAGCGCAGAGAGAAAGAGAGAGCGCAAAGAGAGAGAAAGAAAGAGCGCAGAGAGAGAGAAAGAGCGTAGAGAAAAAAATAGCGCAGAGAGAGATAGGAAGAAAGAGCGCAGAGAGAGAAAGAAAGAGCGCAGAGAGAGAAAGAAAGAGCGCAGAGAGAGAGAAGAGCGCAGAGAGAGAAAGAGCACAGAGAGAGAGAGAGAGAAAGAGCACAGAGAGAGAGAAAGAGCGCAGAGAGAGAGAGATAGAAAGAAAGAGCGCAGAGAGAGAGAGAAAGAGCGCAGAGAGAGAGAGAAAGAAAGAGCGCAGAGAGAGAAAGAAAGAAAGAGCGCAGAGAGAGAGAGAGAGAGAGCGCAGAGAGAGAGGAAGAAAGAGCGCAGAGAGAAAGAGAAAGAAAGAGCGCAAAGAGAGAGAGAGCGCACATAGAGAGAGAAAGAAAGAGCGCAGAGAGAGAGAAAGAGCGCAGAGAAAGAAAGAGCGCAGAGAGAGAGAGGAAGAAAGAGCGCAGAGAAAGAAAGAAAGAGCGCAGAGAGAGAAAGAAAGAGCGAAGAGAGAGAAAGAAAGAGCGCAGAGAGAGAGAAAGAGCGCAGAGAGAGAAAGAAAGAGCGCAGAGAGAGAAAGAAAGAGCGCAGAGAGAGAGAGCGCAGAGAGAGAGAGAGTGCAGAGAGAGAGAGAGCGTAGAGAGAGAGAAAGAAAGAGCGCAGAGAGAGAGAGCGCAGAGAGAGAGAAAGTGCGCAGAGAGAGAGAAAGTGCGCAGAGAGAAAGAAAGAGCGCAGAGAGAGAAAGGAAGAGCGCAGAGAGAGAAAGAAAGAGCGCAGAGAGAGAAAGAAAGAGCGCAGAGAGAGAGAATGAGCGCAGAGAGAGAGAAAGAGCGCAGTGAGAGAGAGAGAGAGCGCAGAGAGAGAGAAAGAAAGAGCGCAGCGAGAGAGAGAGAAAGAGCGCAGAGAGAGAGAAAGAAAGAGCGCAGAGAGAGAGAAAGAAAGAGCGCAGAGAGAGAGAAAGAAAGGGCGCAGAGAGAGAGAAAGAAAGAGCGCAGAGAGAGAGAGCGCAGAGAGAGGAAGAAAGAGTGCAGAGAGAGAGAGAGAGCGCAGAGAGAGAGAAAGAGCGCAGAGAGAAAGAGAGCGCAGACAGAGAGAGAGCGCAGAGAGAGAGAGAGTGCAGAGAGAGAGAGCGCAGAGAGAGAGAAAGAAAGAGCGCAGAGAGAAAGAAAGAGCACAGAGAGAGAGAAAGAGCGCAGAGAGAGAGAAAGCGCAGAGAGAGAGAGAAAGAGCGCTGAGAGAGAGAGAAAGAGCGCAGAGAGAAAGGGAGAGCGCAGAGAGAGAGAGCGCAGAGAGAGAGAGCGCAGAGAGAGAGAGCGCAGAGAGAAAGAGAGAGCGCAGAGAGAGAGAAAGAGAGAGAGAAAGAAAGAGCGCAGAGAGAGAGAAAGAGCGTAGAGAAAAAAAGAGCGTAGAGAGAGAGAAAGAAAGAGCGCAGAGAGAGAGAGAGCGCAGAGAGAGAGAAAGAAAGAGCGCAGAGAGAAAGAAAGAGCACAGAGAGAGAGAAAGAGCGCAGAGAGAGAGAAAGCGCAGAGAGAGAGAGAAAGAGCGCTGAGAGAGAGAGAAAGAGCGCAGAGAGAAAGGGAGAGCGCAGAGAGAGAGAGCGCAGAGAGAGAGAGCGCAGAGAGAAAGAGAGAGCGCAGAGAGAGAGAAAGAGAGAGAGAAAGAAAGAGCGCAGAGAGAGAGAAAGAGCGTAGAGAAAAAAAGAGCGCAGAGAGAGAGGAAGAAAGAGCGCAGACAGAGAAAGAAAGAGCGCAGAGAGAGAAAGAAAGAGCGCAGAGAGAGAGAGAAAGAGCGCAGAGAGAGAGAAAGAAAGAGCGCAGAGAGAGCGCAGAGAGAGAGAGAAAGAGCGCAGAGAGAGAAAGAAAGAGCGCAGAGAGAGAAAGAAAGAGCGCAGAGAGAGAAAGAAAGAGCGCAGAGAGTGAAAGAGCGCAGAGAGAGAGAGCGCAGAGAGAGAGAAAGAGCGCAGAGAGAGAAAGAAAGAGCGCCGAGAGAGAGAGAAAGAAAGAGCGCAGAGAGAGAGAGACAGAAAGAGCGCAGAGAGAAAGAAAGAAAGAGTGCAGAGAGAGAGAGAAAGAGCGCAGAGAGAGAGAAAGAGCGCAGAGAGAGAGAGAAAGAAAGAGCGCAGAGAGAAAGAAAGAGCGCAGAGAGAAAGAAAGAGCGCAGAGAGAAAGAAAGAGCGCAGAGAGAGAGAGCGCAGAGAGAGAAATAAAGAGCGCAGAGAGAGAAAGAAAGAGCGCAGAGAAAGAAAGAGCGCAGAGAGAGAGAAAGAAAGAGCGCAGAGAGAGAAAGAAAGAGCGCAGAGAGAGAAAGAAAGAGCGCAAAGAGAGAAAAAAGAGCGCAGAGAGAAAGAAAGAGCACAGAGAGAGAGAAAGAGCGCAGAGAGAGAGAGAGAGAGCGCAGAGAGAAAGAGAGAGTGCAGAGAGAGAGAGAGCGCAGAGAGAGAGCGCAGAGAGAAAGAGAGAGCGCAGAGAGAGAGAAAGAAAGAGCGCAGAGAGAGAGAAAGAGCGTAGAGAAAAAAAGCGCAGAGAGAGATGAAGAAAGAGCGCAGACAGAGAAAGAAAGAGCGCAGAGAGAGAAAGAAAGAGCGCAGAGAGAGAAAGAGCACAGAGAGATAGAAAGAGCGCAGAGAGAGAGAAAGAGCGCAGAGAGAGAAAGAATGAGCGCAGAGAGAGAAAGAAAGAGCGCAGAGAGAGAGAAAGAGAGAGCGCAGAGAGAGAGCGCAGAGAGAGAGCGCAGAGAGAGAGCGCAGAGAGAGAGCGCAGAGAGAGAGCGCAGAGAGAGAGCGCAGAGAGAGAGCACAGAGAGAGAGAAAGAGCGCAGAGAGAGAAAGAAAGAGCGCAGAGATAGAGAGACAGAAAGAGCGCAGAGAGAAAGAAAGAAAGAGCGCAGAGAGAGAGAGAGAGAGAGAGAGCGCAAAGAGAGAGAGACAGAAAGAGCGCAGAGAGAAAGAAAGAAAGAGCGCAGAGAGAGAGAGAGAGAGAGAGAGCGCAAAGAGAGAGAGAGCGCAGAGAGAAAGAGAGAGCGCAAAGAGAGAGAAAGAAAGAGCGCAGAGAGAGAGAAAGAGCGTAGAGAAAAAAATAGCGCAGAGAGAGATAGGAAGAAAGAGCGCAGAGAGAGAAAGAAAGAGCGCAGAGAGAGAAAGAAAGAGCGCAGAGAGAGAGAAGAGCGCAGAGAGAGAAAGAGCACAGAGAGAGAGAGAGAGAGAAAGAGCACAGAGAGAGAGAAAGAAAGAGCACAGAGAGAGAGAAAGAAAGAGCGCAGAGAGAGAGAGAAAGAAAGAGCGCAGAGAGAGAGAGAAAGAAAGAGCGCAGAGAGAGAGAGAAAGAAAGAGCGCAGAGAGAGAGAGAGAGAGAGCGCAGAGAGAGAGGAAGAAAGAGCGCAGAGAGAAAGAGAAAGAAAGAGCGCAAAGAGAGAGCGCGCATAGAGAGAGAAAGAAAGAGCGCAGAGAGAGAGAAAGAGCGCAGAGAAAGAAAGAGTGCAGAGAGAGAGAGGAAGAAAGAGCGCAGAGAAAGAAAGAGCGCAGAGAGAGAAAGAAAGAGCGAAGAGAGAGAAAGAAAGAGCGCAGAGAGAGAGAAAGAGTGCAGAGAGAGAGAAAGAAAGAGCGCAGAGAGAGAAAGAAAGAGCGCAGAGAGAGAAAGAAAGAGCGCAGAGAGAGAGAGCGCAGAGAGAGAGATAGCGCAGAGAGAGAGAGAGTGCAGAGAGAGAGTGCAGAGAGAAAGAAAGAGCGCAAAGAGAGAGAGAGCGCAGAGAGAAAGAAAGAGCGCAGAGAGAGAGAAAGGAAGAGCGCAGAGAGAGAAAGAAAGAGCGCAGAGAGAGAAAGAAAGAGCGCAGAGAGAGAGAATGAGCGCAGAGAGAGAGAAAGAGCGCAGCGAGAGAGAGAGAGAGAGCGCAGAGAGAGAGAAAGAAAGAGCGCAGCGAGAGAGAGAAAGAAAGGGCGCAGAGAGAGAGAGAAAGAAAGGGCGCAGAGAGAGAGAAAGAAAGAGCGCAGAGAGAGGAAGAAAGAGTGCAGAGAGAGAGAGCGCAGAGAGAGAGAAAGAGCGCAGAGAGAAAGAGAGCGCAGACAGAGAGAGAGCGCAGAGAGAAAGCGCAGAGAGAGAGAGAGTGCAGAGAGAGAGAGAGCGTAGAGAGAGAGAAAGAAAGAGCGCAGAGAGAGAGAGCGCAGAGAGAGAGAAAGAAAGAGCGCAGAGAGAAAGAAAGAGCACAGAGAGAGAGAAAGAGCGCAGAGAGAGAGAGAAAGAGCGCAGAGAGAAAGGGAGAGCGCAGAGAGAGAGAGCGCAGAGAGAGAGAGCGCAGAGAGAAAGAGAGAGCGCAGAGAGAAAGAGAGAGCGCAGAGAGAGAGAAAGAAAGAGCGCAGAGAGAGAAAGAAAGAGCGCCGAGAGAGAGAGAAAGAAAGAGCGCAGAGAGAGAGAGAGAAAGAAAGAGCGCAGAGAGAGAAAGAAAGAAAGAGCGCAGAGAGAGAAAGAAAGAAAGAGCGCAGAGAGAGAGAGAGAGAGAGAGCGTAGAGAGAGAGGAAGAAAGAGCGCAGAGAGAAAGAGAAAGAAAGAGCGCAAAGAGAGAGCGCGCATAGAGAGAGAAAGAAAGAGCGCAGAGAGAGAGAAAGAGCGCAGAGAAAGAAAGAGCGCAGAGAGAGAGAGGAAGAAAGAGCGCAGAGAAAGAAAGAGCGCAGAGAGAGAAAGAAAGAGCGAAGAGAGAGAAAGAAAGAGCGCAGAGAGAAAGAAAGAGCGCAGAGAGAGAGAAAGAGTGCAGAGAGAGAAAGAAAGAGCGCAGAGAGAGAAAGAAAGAGCGCAGAGAGAGAGCGCAGAGAGAGAGAGAGTGCAGAGAGAGAGTGCAGAGAGAGAGAGAGCGCAAAGAGAGCGCAGAGAGAGAGAAAGTGCACAGAGAGAAAGAAAGAGCGCAGAGAGAGAGAAAGGAAGAGCGCAGAGAGAGAAAGAAAGAGCGCAGAGAGAGAAAGAATGAGCGCAGAGAGAGAGAATGAGCGCAGAGAGAGAGAGAGAGCGCAGCGAGAGAGAGAGAGAGCGCAGAGAGAGAGAAAGAAAGAGCGCAGCGAGAGAGAGAGAAAGAGCGCAGAGAGAGAGAAAGAAAGAGCGCATAGAGAGAGAGAAAGAAAGGGCGCAGAGAGAGAGAGAAAGAAAGAGCGCAGAGAGAGAGAGAGAGCGCAGAGAGAGGAAGAAAGAGTGCAGAGAGAGAGAGAGAGCGCAGAGAGAGAGAAAGAGCGCAGAGAGAAAGAGAGCGCAGACAGAGAGAGAGCGCAGAGAGAGAGAGAGAGCGCAGAGAGAGAGAGAGTGCAGAGAGAGAGAGAGCGTAGAGAGAGAGAAAGAAAGAGCGCAGAGAGAGAGAGCGCAGAGAGAGAGAAAGAAAGAGCGCAGAGAGAAAGAAAGAGCACAGAGAGAGAGAGAGCGCAGAGAGAGAGAGAGCGCAGAGAGAGAGAGAGAGAGCGCAGAGAGAGAGAGAAAGAGCGCAGAGAGAAAGGGAGAGCGCAGAGAGAGAGAGCGCAGAGAGAGAGCGCAGAGAGAAAGAGAGAGCGCAGAGAGAGAGAAAGAAAGAGCGCAGAGAGAGAGAAAGAGCGTAGAGAAAAAAAGAGCGCAGAGAGAGGGGAAGAAAGAGCGCAGACAGAGAAAGAAAGAGCGCAGAGAGAGAAAGAAAGAGCGCAGAGAGAGAGAAAGAAAGAGTGCAGAGAGAGCGCAGAGAGAGAGAAAGAGCGCAGAGAGAGAAAGAAAGAGCGCAGAGAGAGAGAGGAAGAAAGAGCGCAGAAAGTGAAAGAGCGCAGAGAGAGAGAGCGCAGAGAGAGAGAAAGAGCGCAGAGAGAGAAAGAAAGAGCGCAGAGAGAGAGAGAAAGAAAGAGCGCAGAGAGAGAGAGACAGAAAGAGCGCAGAGAGAGAGAAAGAGCGCAGAGAGAGAGAGAAAGAGCGCAGAGAGAGAGAGAAAGAGCGCAGAGAGAGAGAAAGAGCGCAGAGAGAGAGAGAAAGAAAGAGCACAGAGAGAAATAAAGAGCGCAGAGAGAGAAAGAAAGAGCGCAGAGAAAGAAAGAGCGCAGAGAGAGAGAAAGAAAGAGCGCAGAGAGAGAAAGATAGAGCGCAGAGAGAGAAAGATAGAGCGCAGAGAGAGAAAGAAAGAGCGCAAAGAGAGAAAAAAAGAGCGCAGAGAGATAGAAAGAGAGCGCAGAGAGAAAGAAAGAAAGAGCGCAGAGAGCGAGAGAGAGAGCGCAGAGAGAGAAAGAGAAAGAAAGAGCGCAGAGAGAGAGAAAGCGTTCAGAGAGAGAGAAAGAGCGCAGAGAGAGAAAGAGAAAGAAAGAGCGCAGAGAGAGAAAGAGCGCAGAGAGAGAAAGAGCGCAGAGAGAGAAAGAGCTCAGAGAGAGAAAGAGCGCAGAGAGAGAAAGAGCGCAGAGAGAAAGATAGAGCGCAGAGAGAGAGAGAAAGAGCGCAGAGACAGAGAAAGAAAAAGCGCAGAGAGAGACAAAGAGCGCAGAGAGAGAGAGAAAGAGCGCAAAGAGAGAGAGAAAGAAAGAGCGCAGAGAGAGAATGAGCGCAGAGAGAGAGAAAGAGCGCAGCGAGAGAGAGAGAAAGAGCGCAGAGAGAGAGAGAGAAAGAGCGCAGAGAGAGAGAAAGAAAGAGCGCAGAGAGAGAAAGAAAGGGCGCAGAGAGAGAAAGAAAGAAAGAGCGCAGAGAGAGAGAGAGAGCGCAGAGAGAGGAAGAAAGAGCGCAGAGAGAGAGAGAGAAAGAGCGCAGAGAGAGAGAAAGAGCACAGAGAGAAAGAGAGCGCAGACAGAGAGAGAGCGCAGAGAAAGAGAGAGAGAGAGAGAGCGCAGAGAGAGAGAGAGCGTAGAGAGAGAGAAAGAAAGAGCGCAGAGAGAGAGAGCGCAGAGAGAGAGAAAGAAAGAGCGCAGAGAGAAAGAAAGAGCACAGAGAGAGAGAGCGCAGAGAGAGAGAGAGCGCAGAGAGAGAGAGAAAGAGCGCAGAGAGAAAGGGAGAGCGCAGAGAGAGAGAGCGCAGAGAGAGAGCGCAGAGAGAAAGAGAGAGCGCAGAGAGAGAGAAAGAAAGAGCGCAGAGAGAGAGAAAGAGCGTAGAGAAAAAAAGAGCGCAGAGAGAGAGGAAGAAAGAGCGCAGACAGAGAAAGAAAGAGCGCAGAGAGAGAAAGAAAGAGCGCAGAGAGAGAGAAAGAAAGAGTGCAGAGAGAGCGCAGAGAGAGAGAAAGAGCGCAGAGAGAGAAAGAAAGAGCGCAGAGAGAGAGAGGAAGAAAGAGCGCAGAAAGTGAAAGAGCGCAGAGAGAGAGAGCGCAGAGAGAGAGAAAGAGCGCAGAGAGAGAGAGAAAGAAAGAGTGCAGAGAGAGAGACAGAAAGAGCGCAGAGAGAGAGAAAGAGCGCAGAGAGAGAGAGAAAGAGCGCAGAGAGAGAGAAAGAGCGCAGAGAGAGAGAGAAAGAAAGAGCACAGAGAGAAAGAAAGAGCGCAGAGAGAAATAAAGAGCGCAGAGAGAGAAAGAAAGAGCGCAGAGAAAGAAAGAGCGCAGAGAGAGAGAAAGAAAGAGCGCAGAGAGAGAAAGATAGAGCGCAGAGAGAGAAAGATAGAGCGCAGAGAGAGAAAGAAAGAGCGCAAAGAGAGAAAAAAAGAGCGCAGAGAGATAGAAAGAGAGCGCAGAGAGAAAGAAAGAAAGAGCGCAGAGAGCGAGAGAGAGAGCGCAGAGAGAGAAAGAGAAAGAAAGAGCGCAGAGAGAGAAAGAGAAAGAAAGAGCGCAGAGAGAGAGAAAGCGTTCAGAGAGAGAGAAAGAGCGCAGAGAGAGAAAGAGAAAGAAAGAGCGCAGAGAGAGAAAGAGCGCAGAGAGAGAAAGAGCTCAGAGAGAGAAAGAGCGCAGAGAGAGAAAGAGCGCAGAGAGAAAGATAGAGCGCAGAGAGAGAGAGAAAGAGCGCAGAGACAGAGAAAGAAAAAGCGCAGAGAGAGACAAAGAGCGCAGAGAGAGAGAGAAAGAGCGCAAAGAGAGAGAGAAAGAAAGAGCGCAGAGAGAGAATGAGCGCAGAGAGAGAGAAAGAGCGCAGCGAGAGAGAGAGAAAGAGCGCAGAGAGAGAGAGAGAAAGAGCGCAGAGAGAGAGAAAGAAAGAGTGCAGAGAGAGAAAGAAAGGGCGCAGAGAGAGAAAGAAAGAAAGAGCGCAGA
>NW_027454128.1:0-100707 GCF_040206685.1 Ascaphus truei | reverse complement strand
CAGATTTCAAACACAAGAACGTGCCCAACCTTAATTGAAAGTTTAACATTATACATAGTGGGCTGCTACAGTATATGCCGTTGTTGTTCTATGCTATGCTTTTGTTAATTAGCCTATTACTATTATTATTATTATGCTTGTAAATCTACAGTATTAACTGTTTTGTATATCAGAATTATTTTTAAATCTCTTACTGTCTAAAGGTGTAGAGATTGTTTAGATCCCGTACTTATTAATCATTGAAGCTTGGATCTAATGATATGAGTTTAAAAGCCCTGTATGATCACATTATTTGGAATCCAGTATGTGAGTATGTTGGGCTTGTAGCAATGCTGTAAATGAAGTCCCAGTGTAGTACAGCCCCCTCTGACAGTGAATAGGTGAATAATTGACTTACATGGAAGATCCCATACAGGGGCCTCCGCAGTATGAGAGTTCCACCGCCAGCTCGCAGTCATCTTGTCTCAGGACTGTCACATTCTTTCGAACACCGCAATTTTCTATGACCGTCGGTTTTTCTATTACTTTAATTTATATATTAAAAAAAAAAGTATTAATCAAAGAGGAACTTTCATTCCACAATCAGTTCCCTGGACTTTCTAGGATCTACCGGCACCCATTCACTAAGCTATGTCCTGGAGGTGTACTATGTTCTGAGTCACATCACTTTTGTCTAGCGCTGGGCTACCCTAGATGTATCACAAGTTACATCCCAAAGTGATGTTCTATCCCAGGGTCAACATGCTCTGGTTTTCCATGCCCATTCCCTTAATTACATATTAAGAAGCCCTATGCTATAGTATGTATGGCTGCCCAATTCTGTTCAGTTGTTCTGTCTTAGAGATGCCATTTTTAATATCCCTTTGCATACCTCCTGAACCATTAAGCCCACTAGTTCACTAATCCATATAGTACCCAAGTTTCCTGAGCCATACAGTCCCGGTGATGATAGACTCTTGTCTACCCCGTATACCCTTCTTACCTGATTTAGGTGTGCATGTCTGACAGCAGCCGTCCTCATCATATTTAAGTGTACTCTAAAACAGACAAAGAGTTTGAGCTTAAAATACTACCACTGTTATGAAGCGGCAAATTCATCTGTATCAAACCAAGTCTGTCCCTTAATTGTCTACTAGGTACAAAGTGTTAAGGTTATTCCAAAAGTGCAATGCAATGGTAAATAACATAATATAGTACATCATAAGCATTACATGGTCAGACAATGTTAAGTGACTGAGTGTATAACATACCAGGTCACACTTGGCGATGTCCAGATCCTGGCAAACCTTCTTCACCTTGGTCAGGATGGGCTGGCCATTTTCTTCGTTACATTCATAGTAGCTGCAAGTGCTTCCCTTGGGACGATAAGTATCCCCAATCTACAGAATGAAGACAGGACTATGAATCTTCCAGTATCTAATTTAAACCTCCAAGGTGGAAATGATCGGACCTCAAAGTAGTCCAGAGAATGAGCTAATATGAAGTCTGCAACAATTAGGGTTGCCAAGTGGCTTACCCCAAAATACTGGTCACAATGGTGAAAGGTGTGACACGCTCGAGACACATACACAAACCCTCACCTTTCCATGGTGTTTCCTTCTCTCCTTGATTCCACCCCCAGGCTCCTGAAACCTCCTCCTGATTGGTTGCATTACCTAGCAGCAGCCGATGAGGAGCTGCTGGGCAGGAAGCTGCCCAGCCTTATAGCCACAGCTCTGCTCTCTCATTGCTCGGGAAAATTCCATGGCCCCCCCAAGCCAGTCAGGTCAGTATGTCCGGAGAGGTCATACCGGACACCTACATGTCCAGTATTAACTCTTTTTTTATTACTAAATTAAATTCAGGACAGTCTAGTTCAATACTGGACACCTGGCAACCCTAGCCGACAATGTGTGACTGCCTCATTGTGAGGTAACTACAGTATATGATATAAGGCGCTGTGAAAGAAAATTTAAGAGACTCTAAGGATATAAGGCATCTGACATGTTTGAGGAGATAAGTCTATATTATATAAAATGGTGAAGAAATAATGGGGCATAAATAAGTTTTGTGTTTGCGAGAGTTGAATAGAGCATTGTTAAAATACAGTGTCCCATACATTTTTTAGTTGAGGCTCATGCAATGAGCCTGATACAGTTTTGACACATCTTGCTTAACAGTTACCTTAATGTCTACTTCTGTGTTTTTCTCTCCCTTCATGGTGCATTGTTTGGCCACACACTCACCACAGCACTGCCCTGTCTTCTCCCTGTATACATAACCCTAGGGTAAAAGTTAGAGAGAAGAGTCGATCATGGTGAGAACATACAGTATACAAAACGATCTGCTCATTTAAAAATGCCAGATGAGCAAGAGATGTACAGCTGCAGCGGCCGTTTTTTAAACAAATCACGCGTTGTGTACATCGGAATACCGAAGTCATGACGCAGGATGTCTTCCAACCTTTCCGCCTTAAGACGCGAGTCTGGTTTTTAAACACCTTAAATTGACACAGTAGCACAGTACTGTACACACTGCAATTCATTCATTTCATTGCACCCAAAGAAACAGAATCCATGAAATTCAACAAAGCAATTGCGATAAGCGCGGGTGCCTGGGGCGATTGGCCACGTTCATGCTGCGTGGAGTACAGCAGAGCACACGAAATCGGCGCCGTGGTTTTTTTGAATACATGCTGCTGCAGCTGTAATTGGTGCCAAAAGGATGTAGTTCAAATATTTGAATTTGAACTATGTAATTATCAATTACATCAGACATATCATAATGCTGTCTCCTGTGCAACATCTGCTGTATCTGAGGTACAGTATCTTCACTGACAACAGAAACCTTATTTAAGCAATACAGAACAGGTGTAGTTGTATTGTATATATGGAGTTCCCTAAAGCTTGTTATGACTTGGCATAAAGCTTCTACATTTATAAAAAGGGAGTATTGGTTCCTTTTTCATTGATAGCCGATATTGACAAGTTTAGAACTGGTCTAGTACCAACTGTGCTCAGGGCGTATAGAACAGGGCTGAATCCACACGTGGTCTTCAGCTAAAAAAGCAGCATGGAATATAAAAGATTCTCATGGAAAAGGTTTTACCGCAGGGAGAGAACTTACTTCCTTGCAGGTCTTCTCACACACAATTGGCTGGCATTTTACAGCATAGAACTCGGATTCCATGTCCATATTGTGGGAGCATTCACACGTCTGACAGGCATCCTTGGGTTGAGGGATGATTGATCCACGCTGAGAAGAAAGAATGGGGTAAAACATTAATTCCCCACCACCTTTAACATTATAGTCCATAAAAGACGTGCAAATTAAAGTCCTCTAGCTGAGAAAAAATATACCAATAATAGTAATACAATATCCCCCCAAAAGAAGACATCTATCTTTAGTTGGGATCTTCATTGTACCGTTGCCAGAGCATTATGAACTAATTATACATGGTAGTCTCCAGCTCAGGTGAGTAGGTATAAAAAGGTATATAATAGCAGTATTTTACCTGGTATACATCATTTCCAACCACGCACACAGAGTCAGGCACTGTTGATAAAAAAGACAAGGTAGGATATAACCACTTATTTTTTTTGCTTATTTCCATGTTGAACTGTTGGAAGTTGTGCTACCATTTAATGGGTCTTGAGAGGTCTTCATACAGTAGATGAAATAATAGTGTACCCTTTAAACTTTGTTTTCATATAACTTATTCGGTATATTCTGCTCTTTCTTTATAAAAGATTATTTAAATGCTAGAGATTCCACATCAAACTAATATGCAACTGAAGCATTAAGGAAGATTGGTATTAGCAGTGCTTTTTCATTCAGCCTACAATAGGGACTCATGTGTTAGCTAGAAGGAATCCTATTGAAGGATAATAGGTAACACTGTAAGAATTGGCTTCTATCAGATATGGAATATATATTCATGACTCATCTTGCACCTTTGCATGACTGCTAACTGCTAAGAGGCAGAGTATGTCCGTGAAATGGCACTTACCACATGTAATGTTGGCACAGCAGGCTCCTGGTGGCAGGAAGGAGACCACACGATAGCCGGATCCACATTTTGGCATCTGGCACACACACGGCCCACATGCTATAGAATATTCAAATAAATAAAAATGAGTTTAATACCCTGAACCTCTCAACTACAAAGTGTTGGCATATCAATGGCATACTTTTTTTTAGCTACCTGTATCTGGTAAATATAAATATATATATATATATATATATATATATATTATATATATATATATATATATATATATATATATATATATATATATATTACAGTATGTATGTATACATCATAGTTGGCAGCTAATAAATTGTACTAAAATGTAAATATATATTATGTGTCCCAATGTGACAGCAGATTGATCTTAACTTTTAATTGGGCAGTTCTGTTGGCGAACTCATACTTAGAAATATTGTAAACTATGTATCAAGGCAATTTGGCAAGAAATAGGAATGCAAAGAGCCTTATTTTCATTTTAAGTTCTAAAGCATCAAGGTATCCAGCTATTTTTCTCCAATGTTTGTGTCAGTTTACAATAGGAGTTATACAGTACATAGGAAGAAATTAGAAGATGTCATTGCATTGTAATATAACCCTGCAGAATGAATCATTCTTTAAGGTCCCTGAATCTAAATACTAGTTTACCACCTTGTGCTGGCACTGAATACACCCTGTAAATTCATACTCACTTGGACTGCCGGTTACTGGAACAGCTGTTGATGGTGTTGGACTTGACTCAATTGAAGTTGTATACAGCGAGGTGGAAGGGGTAGTTGAAGGACTACTAATAGTGGACTCCGTTGAAGATGAGGTGGTGGGAGTTGTTGTAACACATTGACCCACAAACCTTTCAGGTGTGCACACATTGCTACATTTTGCATAATATTCACAGCCATCAATGTCTGAGGTTTTGTAGATAATGTCACCTGGGGCACAAGAAAATAATTAATGAGGCTTCGACATTCACATTTGCGAATAAGAGAAAAAACTGTCGTTAGATTCACCATGATTGGCTCACTCTAACAAATAATAATCTGAGACACATTTGCTATTGTCATATTATAATAATGATACAGAACACTTATGAGTACATTGTCATCTCACGCAGATTCCCTACACCTGTCTTACCCCCATTGTCACACAGCAGGCATTGAGCACTCATACTGTGTCACTTTCACTTGCTATCAATTAGGTGTAAATATTGTCATATTGGATGGTATTCTTGTTTAGGTTGGAAAAGACTAACAGGCCACCAGACCTGATTTGTAGCCATGCTATATCATTGTCAGGGATTCAAATGTATTAACTACCAATAATATTGATCAGATTTTACTGCATAGTATATACCCTTAACTGTTTTCAACAAAGAACATTTGCATTGTACAGTATGAGATTACCAATTTTAGTATCCTCTCTGCATGTGGCATATATTGACTTCTATCCTTTCCTTTCTTTAGTGACTACTCACCATGGGACCTACAGTATGTATGAAGTGACGCTAAAGGCATTTTGTCGTGATGTTTGGATGTTGTCTGTGGTGCACATACTGTATGCAACTGATATCTATAAGAAAATTGTGAGCACATGCCACTCTTGTGCACCATAAATCTATTGAAATCGTCTGTCAACTTTTCCTTGCAGATAAGTAGACACAAACAATTCTTAGCGCGTTCTTATGTATGAACCCGATGGACTCTTCGTAGTGTACTGGAGAAGGAGCACTCAAGCCATGCTGGGGTATACTACCATGAGTGCTAAAGAAAGCTGGAGAAATCCAGATGTGTCGTTAGAAGAAGGAGACTAGCATTCATGTGCTACTCTGCTTCTTCTAACTGAAGTTAATGTAGACGGTACAAAGAATAAGAAAATATGCGCCCAATGTAAGAACATGAATAATTACATAACAAAATATGCTGCTAATGATTTGTGGGGAGAAACTGGCTTTATGTCGCAATGCACACTTTCAATTCACTTTTAAAAAACTATTCTTAACACATAACCTCCCATATAGTTTTCAATGTTTGTTTTTATACATAGTATTTGTATTCATACAGCAAGGGGTGCCAATTATTGTATTTCATCTCTAAGTGCCTAAATATCTAAAACAAAGTCTATATTGGATCAATAGAAGCCGTTGGGGTTTCATTAAAAGGTGTGATTACATACAGCAATAAGGATTGTAGGTGACTGAGAAGGAGAGATTTTATGGATCAATAGGAAGAGTTGTAACAGCTTAAAGTAGGGCAAGAAGAGAAATTAGAGGGATAATATAAGATGTCGTGGAATAAAGCTTAAGTCTCCCCTGATATCCAAGCAACATGTATTCTAAACTTTATTGTATTGTACAGTATATGTTTCATAAAATATTTATCTATATATTTTAAATATACAGGTTTAATATTAATAAATATATAGTACTGTATTTGGGTATTTTCATGCCCAGGTCTATATGAGCATTATAAGGTGTTTTTAGGGAAGCTAAGACCACGAATGGCTGTGTATTTCCAAGAAGGACATGTGTTGGCCGAAATATGTTATATGTAATAAACAAACAAAAACCTGGATATTGTATCATTCCTAGATAAAACAACAGAGGTTAAATACATAAATGCCGGTGCTCTAAATCCATGGTCTTTTCTGTAATTGTCCTGGACATGCAGAATGCAAAAGATGAAGGATGGGCACTTTCCGTTTTAACATTCAAAGACGAATTTGTCGCCAAACATGACCGACGTTTCAGCTGTCACAGCACCATGCCATTGTTCTGAGTAAAGGCTGTTCTAATAGCTGAAATGTCAGTCATGCTTCGCTGAATAGATCGTCTTTGAATTTAAAATCCCAAAATGCCATTCCTCCATTTTTCTGTATCACACGTAATATATAAACATAATCTCGTATGAATGTCACAATGGAAAAATGTTTTAACTCACCTGGAGTAAATAAGGTTTCATTTACTCTGCAGAAGCATGATGTTGAGCTGCTGATCATTGATTCCGTAGTTGGTGATATGGTATGTGAGGATGTTGACATGATGGTGGATCCAGATGTAGTGGTCTTTGTGCTCTCAGATGTGGAAATCGTTGTAGATAATGGTATAGTACTATCAGTAGATGATGTGAATGATGTAATGATTGGAGTGGTAGATATTGGAGAAGTAGTTGTTCCAGAAGTTGACGTAACTGTGACAATTGTGGAGGATGTGATAGTAGTAGAAAAGGTTGTTCCAGAAGTGGTGGTCAATGGATGGGAGGGAGATGTAATTGGAAGTCTGGTGGAAGGTGTTGGTGAAATAGGTGTTGTAGTTGATGTGGAAATTGAAGGAGTTCCTGGAGTTGTTGATACTGTTGGTAAAGAGTATATTTTCTGAGTTGTAGTTACAGTCACTGGCGTTTTTGATGGTATGATAGAGGTAGAAATGGTCTGTGTTGTTGTTGGTTCGCAATATTTAGAACAACACTCGATTCTCATCCTATAGTTATGACACTGTTTGAACCACCCTTTCTGATCTTTATTGTTACAAGCCAGTCCACTATTCAGGTCACATTTGTAAATTTGTATTTCATCTTCACTGCTTGAACCTGAAACTTCTATAGCTTCGCATTCAATTTTGTTTTCGATTTCCTTTTGCGTACAGATCTGATATCCTCTTGCTTTTATTCCTACCAGGCTTTCTGTCTCTCCTCCCCAATAGCCAAATGTAGGTTTATTGGTATCAAACCAGCTTGTCCAATGACATTGCATTTTATATGCACAACTTGTCGAAGAAGTAGTGGAGGGGGTAACTGGTGTAGAATGTGTGGTTGATAAGGAGGAATACGGTGCAGGAGTTATTGTTGTTTGTGATGGTTTGATAGAGGTAGAAATGGTCGGTGTTGTTGTTGGTTCACAATATTTAGAACAACACTCAATTCTCATCCTATAGTTAGAACACTTTTGGAACCATCCTTTCTGATCTTTATTGTTACAAACCAGTCCACTATTCAGGTCACATTTGTAAATTTCTCTTTGTTCTTCACTGCTTGAACCTGAATAATCTACAGCTTCGCATTCTATTTTGTTTTCGATTTCCTTTTGCGTACAGATCTGATACCCTCTTGCTTTTATTCCTACCAGGCTTTCTGTCTCTCCGCCCCAAAAGCCAAACGTAGGTTTATTGGTATCAAACCAGCTTGTCCAATGACATTGCATTTTATATGCACAGCTTGTCGAAGAAGTAGTGGAGGGGGTAACTGGTGTAGAATGTGTGGTTGATGAGGAGGAATATGGTGCAGGAGTTATTGTTGTTTGTGATGGTTTGATAGAGGTAGAAATGGTCGGTGGTGGTGTTGTTGGTTCACAATATTTAGAACAACACTCGATTCTCATCCTATAGTTATGACACTGTTTGAACCAGCCTTTCTGATCTTTATTGTTACAAGCCAGTCCACTATTCAGGTCACATTTGTAAGTCTGTATTTCTTCATCACTGCTTGAATCTGCAACTTCTACAGCTTCGCACTGTATTTTGTTTTCGATTTCCTTTTGCGTACAGATCTGATATCCTCTTGCTTTTATTGCTACCAGGCTTTCTGTCTCTCCACCCCAAAAGCCAAATGTAGGTTTATTGGTATCAAACCAGCTTGACCAATGACATTGCATTTTATATGCACAACTTGTTGAAGGAGTAGAAGAGGGGGTAACTGGTGTAGTTGGTGTGGTTGATGAGGGGGGATGTGGTCCAAAAGTTGATGTCTTTGTTGTGGATGGAGTACTTGTTGAAGAGCTTGAAGTTGATACTGTTGGTAGAGAGTGTATTTCTGGAGTTTTAGTTACAGTCTCTGGCATTTGTGATTGTGTGATAGAGGTAGAAATCGTTGATGTTGTTGAACTTAGTGAAGAAGTTGTGGAGAGGGTAACTGGTGTAGTTGATGTTGGGGGTTGCGGTTCAGAAGCTGATGACACTGATGTGAATGGAATACTTGTTGAAGGGGTTGTAGTTGATTCTGTTGGTACAGACTGTATTTCTGGAGTTGTAGTTACAGTCTCTGGCGTTTGTGATTGTGTGATAGAGGTAGAAATCGTTGATGTTGTTGAACTTGGTGAAGAAGTAGTGAAGAGGGTAACCTGTGTAGTTGGTGTGGTTGATGTTGGGGGTTGCGGTTCAGAAGTTGATGTCACTGATGTGGATGGAGTACTTGTTGAAGGGCTTGTGGTTGATTCTGTTGGTACAGACTGTATTTCTGGAGTTGTAGTTACAGTCTCTGGTGTTTGTGATTGTGTGATAAAGGTAGAAATTGTTGATGTTGTTGAACTTGGTGAAGAAGTAGTGATGAGGGTAACTTCTGTAGTTGGTGTGGTTGATGTTGGGGGTTGCAGTTCAGAAGTTGATGTCACTGATGTGGATGGAGTACTTGTTGAAGGGCTTGTGGTTGATTCTGTTGGTACAGACTGTATTTCTGGAGTTGTAGTTGCAGTCTCTGGTGTTTGTGATTGTGTGATAGAGGTAGAAATTGTTGATGTTGTTGTTGAACTTGTTAAAGAAGTAGTGGAGGGGGTAACTGGTGTAGTTGGTGTGGTTGATGTTGCGGGATGTGGTTCAGAAGTTGATACTGTTGGTAAAGAGTATATTTTCTGAGTTGTAGTTACAGTCACTGGCGTTTTTGATGGTATGATAGAGGTAGAAATGGTCGGTGTTGTTGTTGGTTCACAATATTTAGAACAACACTCGATTCTAATCCTATAGTTAGAACACTTTTGTAACCAACCTTTCTGGTCTTTATTGTTACAGACCAGTCCACTATCCAGGTCACATTTGTAAATTTGTTTTTGTTCTTCACTGCTTGAACCTTGATATTCTACAGCTTCGCACTGTATTTTATTTTCAATTTCCTTTTGCGTACAGATCTGATATCCTCTTGCTTTGATTGCTCGCAGGCTTTCTTCCTCGACACCCCAATAGCCAAATGTTGGTTTATGGGTATCAAACCAGCTTGTCCAATGACATTGCATCTTATATGCACAACTTGTTGAAGAAGTAGTGGAGGGGGTAATTGGTGTAGAATGTGTGGTTGATGAGGAGGAATATGGTGCAGGAGTTATTGTTGTTTGTGCTGGTTTGATAGAGGTAGAAATAGTCGGTGTTGTTGTTGTTGGTTCACAATATTTAGAACAACACTCGATTCTCATCCTATAGTTAGAACACTGTTTGAACCACCCTTTCTGATCTTTATTGTTACAAACCAATCCACTATTCAGGTCACATTTGTAAATTTGTATTTCTTCATCACTGCTGGAACCTGAAACTTCTTCTACAGCTTCGCACTGTATTTTGTTTTCAATTTCCTTTTGTGTACAGATCTGATATCCTCTTAATTTGACTGCTTTCAGGCTTTCTTCCTCTACACCCCAAAAGCCAAACGTAGGTTTATGGGTATCAAACCAGCTTGTCCAATGACATTGCATTTTATATGCACAACTTGTTGAAGAAGTAGTAGAGGGGGTAACTGGTGTAGTTGGGGTGGTTGATGAAGGGGGATGCGGTCCAAAAGTTGATGTCTTTGTTGTGGATGGAGTACTTGTTGAAGAGCTTGAAGTTGATACTGTTGGTAGAGAGTGTATTTCTGGAGTTTTAGTAACAGTCTCTGGCGTGTGTGATGGTGTGATAGAGGTAGAAATCGTTGATGTTGTTGAACTTTTTGAAGAAGTAGTGGAGAGGGTAACTGGGGTAGTTGGGGTGGTTGATGAAGGGGGTTGCGGTTCAGAAGTTGATGTCACTGATGTGGATGGAGTACTTGTTGAAGAGCTTGAAGTTGATACTGTTGGTAGAGAGTATATTTCTGGAGTTTTAGTTACAGTCTCTAGCGTTTGTGATTGTGTGATAGAGGTAGAAATCGTTGATGTTGTGGCTGAACTTGTTAAAGAAGTAGTGGAGGGGGTAACTGGAGTAGTTTGTGTGGTTGATGTGGGGGTGTGTGGTGCAGAAGTTGATACTGTTGGTAAAGAGTATATTTTCTGAGTTGTAGTTACAGTCACTGGCGTTTTTGATGGTATGATAGAGGTAGAAATGGTCTGTGTTGTTGTTGGTTCACAATATTTAGAACAACACTCGATTCTCATCCTATAGTTATGACACTGTTTGAACCACCCTTTCTGATCTTTATTGTTACAAGCCAGTCCACTATTCAGGTCACATTTGTAAATTTGTATTTCCTCTTCACTGCTTGAACCTGAAACTTCTACAGCTTCGCACTGTATTTTGTTTTCAATTTCCTTTTGCGTACAGATCTGATATCCTCTCGCTTTTATTCCTACAAGGCTTTCTGTCTCTCCTCCCCAATAGCCAAATGTAGGTTTATTGGTATCAAACCAGTTTGTCCAATGACATTGCATTTTATATGCACAACTTGTCGAAGAAGTAGTGGAGGGGGTAACTGGTGTAGAATGTGTGGTTAATGAGGAGGAATACGGTGCAGGAGTTATTGTTGTTTGTGATGGTTTGATAGAGGTAGAAATGGTCGGTGGTAGTGTTGTTGGTTCACAATATTTAGAACAACACTCGATTCTCATCCTATAGTTAGAACACTGTTTGAACCATCCTTTCTGATCTTTATTGTTACATACCAGTCCACTATTCAGGTCACATTTGTAAATTTGTATTTCTTCATCACTGCTCGAACCTGAAGCTTCTACAGCTTCGCACTGTATTTTGTTTTCAATTTCCTTTTGTGTACAGATTTGATATCCTCTTAATTTGATTGCTTTCAGGCTTTCTTCCTCTACACCCCAAAAGCCAAACGTAGGTTTATGGGTATCAAACCAGCTTGTCCAATGGCATTGCATTTTATATGCACAACTTGTTGAAGAAGTAGTAGAGGGGGTAACTGGTGTAGTTGGTGTGGTTGATGAGGGGGGATGCGGTCCAAAAGTTGATGTCTTTGTTGTGGATGAAGTACTTGTTGAAGAGCTTGAAGTTGATACTGTTGGTAGAGAGTGTATTTCTGGAGTTTTAGTTACAGTCTCTGGCGTTTGTGATTGTGTGATAGAGGTAGAAATCGTTGATGTTGAACTTGGTGAAGAAGTAGTGATGAGGGTAACTTCTGTAGTTGGTGTGGTTGATATTGGTGGTTGCGGTTCAGAAGTTGATGTCACTGATGTGGATGGAGTACTTGTTGAAGGGCTTGTGGTTGATTCTGTTGGTACAGACTGTATTTCTGGAGTTGTAGTTACAGTCTCTGGTGTTTGTGATTGTGTGATAGAGGTAGAAATCGTTGATGTTGTTGAACTTGGTGAAGAAGTAGTGATGAGGGTAACTTCTGTAGTTGGTGTGGTTGATATTGGTGGTTGCGGTTCAGAAGTTGATGTCACTGATGTGGATGGAGTACTTGTTGTAGGGCTTGCGGTTGATTCTGTTGGTACAGACTGTATTTCTGGAGTTGTAGTTACAGTCTCTGGTGTTTGTGATTGTGTGATAGAGGTAGAAATCGTTGATGTTGTTGAACTTGGTGAAGAAGTAGTGATGAGGGTAACTTCTGTAGTTGGTGTGGTTGATACTGGTGGTTGCGGTTCAGAAGTTGATGTCACTGATGTGGGTGGAGTACTTGTTGGAGGGCTTGTGGTTGATTCTGTTGGTACAGACTGTATTTCTGGAGTTGTAGTTACAGTCTCTGGTGTTTGTGATTGTGTGATAGAGGTAGAAATCATTGATGTTGTTGAACTTGGTGAAGAAGTAGTGATGAGGGTAACTTCTGTAGTTGGTGTGGTTGATATTGATGGTTGCGGTTCAGAAGTTGATGTCACTGATGTGGATGGAGTACTTGTTGAAGGGCTTGTAGTTGATTCTGTTGGTACAGACTGTATTTCTGGAGTTGTAGTTACAGACTCTGGTGTTTGTGATTGTGTGATAGAGGTAGAAATTGTTGATGTTGTTGTTGAACTTGTTAAAGAAGTAGTGGAAAGGGTAACTGGTGTAGTTGGTGTGGTTGATGTTGCGGGATGTGGTTCAGAAGTTGATACTGTTGGTAAAGAGTATATTTTCTGAGTTGTAGTTACAGTCACTGGCGTTTTTGATGGTATGATAGAGGTAGAAATGGTCGGTGTTGTTGTTGGTTCACAATATTTAGAACAACACTCGATTCTAATCCTATAGTTAGAACACTTTTGTAACCAACCTTTCTGGTCTTTATTGTTACAGACCAGTCCACTATCCAGGTCACATTTGTAAATTTGTTTTTGTTCTTCACTGCTTGAACCTTGATATTCTACAGCTTCGCACTGTATTTTATTTTCAATTTCCTTTTGCGTACAGATCTGATACCCTCTTGCTTTGATTGCTCTCAGGCTTTCTTCCTCGACACCCCAATAGCCAAATGTTGGTTTATGGGTATCAAACCAGCTCGTCCAATGACATTGCATCTTATATACACAACTTGTTGAAGAAGTAGTGGAGGGGGTAATTGGTGTAGAATGTGTGGTTGATGAGGAGGAATATGGTGCAGGAGTTATTGTTGTTTGCGATGGTTTGATAGAGGTAGAAATGGTCGGTGTTGTTGTTGTTGGTTCACAATATTTAGAACAACACTCGATTCTCATCCTATAGTTATGACACTGTTTGAACCACCCTTTCTGATCTTTATTGTTACAAGCCAGTCCACTATTCAGGTCACATTTGTAAATTTGTATTTCCTCTTCACTGCTTGAACCTGAAACTTCTACAGCTTCGCACTGTATTTTGTTTTCAATTTCCTTTTGCGTACAGATCTGATATCCTCTTGCTTTTATTCCTACCAGGCTTTCTGTCTCTCCTCCCCAATAGCCAAATGTAGGTTTATTGGTATCAAACCAGTTTGTCCAATGACATTGCATTTTATATGCACAACTTGTCGAAGAAGTAGTGGAGGGGGTAATTGGTGTAGAATGTGTGGTTGATGAGGAGGAATACGGTGCAGGAGTTATTGTTGTTTGTGATGGTTTGATAGAGGTAGAAATGGTCGGTGGTAGTGTTGTTGGTTCACAATATTTAGAACAACACTCGATTCTCATCCTATAGTTAGAGCACTGTTTGATCCACCCTTTCTGATCTTTATTGTTACATACCAGTCCACTATTCAGGTCACATTTGTAAATTTGTATTTCTTCATCACTGCTCGAACCTGAAGCTTCTACAGCTTCGCACTGTATTTTGTTTTCAATTTCCTTTTGTGTACAGATTTGATATCCTCTTAATTTGATTGCTTTCAGACTTTCTTCCTCTACACCCCAAAAGCCAAATGTAGGTTTATGGGTATCAAACCAGCTTGTCCAATGGCATTGCATTTTATATGCACAACTTGTTGAAGAAGTAGTAGAGGGGGTAACTGGTGTAGTTGGTGTGGTTGATGAGGGGGGATGAGGTCCAAAAGTTGATGTCTTTGTTGTGGATGGAGTACTTGTTGAAGAGCTTGAAGTTGATACTGTTGGTAGAGAGTGTATTTCTGGAGTTTTAGTTACAGTCTCTGGCGTTTGTGATTGTGTGATAGAGGTAGAAATCGTTGATGTTGTTGAACTTAGTGAAGAAGTTGTGGAGAGGGTAACTGGGGCAGTTGATGTTGGTGGTTGCGTTTCAGAAGTTGAAGTCACTAATGTGGATGGAGTACTTGTTGAAGGGCTTGTAGTTGATTCTGTTGGTACAGACTGTATTTCTGGAGTTGTAGTTACAGTCTCTGGCGTTTGTGATTGTGTGATAGAGGTAGAAATCGTTGATGTTGTTGAACTTGGTGAAGAAGTAGTGAAGAGGGTAACTTGTGTTGTTTGTGTGGTTGATGTTGGGGATTGCGGTTCAGAAGTTGATGTCACTGATGTGGATGGAGTACTTGTTGAAGGGCTTGTAGTTGATTCTGTTGTTACAGAGTGTATTTCTGGAGTTGTAGTTACAGTCTCTGGCATTTGTGATTGTGTGATAGAGGTAGAAATCGTTGATGTTGTTGTTAAACTTGTTAAAGAAGTAGTGGAGGGGGTAACTGGTGTAGTTGGTGTAGTTGATGTTGGGGTGTGTGGTGCAGAAGTTGATTCTGTTGGTAAAGAGTATATTTTCTGAGTTGTAGTTACAGTCACTGGCGTTTTTGATGGTACGATAGAGGTAGAAATTGTCTTTGTTGTTGTTGATTCACAATATTTAGAACAACACTCGATTCTCATCCTATAGTTATGACACTGTTTGAACCACCCTTTCTGATCTTTATTGTTACAAGCCAGTCCACTATTCAGGTCACATTTGTAAATTTGTATTTCCTCTTCACTGCTTGAACCTGAAACTTCTACAGCTTCGCACTGTATTTTGTTTTCAATTTCCTTTTGCGTACAGATCTGATATCCTCTTGCTTTTATTCCTACCAGGCTTTCTGTCTCTCCACCCCAATAGCCAAATGTAGGTTTATTTGTATCAAACCAGCTTGTCCAATGACATTGCATTTTATATGCACAACTTGTTGAAGAAGTAGTGGAGGGGGTAACTGGTGTAGAATGTGTGGTTGATGAGAAGGAATACGGTGCACGAGTTATTGTTGTTTGTGCTGGTTTGATAGAGGTAGAAATAGTCGGTGGTAGTGTTGTTGGTTCACAATATTTAGAACAACACTCGATTCTCATCCTATAGTTATGACACTGTTTAAACCAGCCTTTCTGATCTTTATTGTTACAAACCAGTCCACTATTCAGGTCACACTTGTAAATTTGTATTTCTTCATCACTGCTCGAACCTGAAAATTCTACAGCTGCACACTGTATTTTGTTTTCGATTTCCTTTTGCGTACAGATCTGATATCCTTTTGCTTTTATTCCTACCAGGCTTTCTGTCTCTCCTCCCGAAAAGCCAAACGTAGGTGCATGGGTATCAAACCAGCTTGTCCAATGACATTGCATTTTATATGCACAACTTGTTGAAGAAGTAGTAGAGGGGGTGACTGGTGTAGTTGGTGTGGTTGATGAGGAAGGGAGCGTTGTCACTGTTGCAGATGGAGTAGTAGTTGATACTGTTGGTAGAGAGTATATTTTTGGAGTCGGCTTTGTAACCTCTGGCATTTGTGATGATGTGATAGAGGTAGAAATGTCTGATGTTGTTGTTGAACTTGGTGAAGAAGTAGTGATGAGGGTAACTTCTGTAGTTGGTGTGGTTGATATTGGTGGTTGCGGTTCAGAAGTTGATGTCACTGATGTGGATGGAGTACTTGTTGAAGGGCTTGTGGTTGATTCTGTTGGTACAGACTGTATTTCTGGAGTTGTAGTTACAGTCTCTGGTGTTTGTGATTGTGTGATAAAGGTAGAAATTGTTGATGTTGTTGAACTTGGTGAAGAAGTAGTGATGAGGGTAACTTCTGTAGTTGGTGTGGTTGATATTGGTGGTTGCGGTTCAGAAGTTGATGTCACTGATGTGGATGGAGTACTTGTTGAAGGGCTTGTAGTTGATTCTGTTGGTACAGACTGTATTTCTGGAGTTGTAGTTACAGTCTCTGTCATTACTGATGGTGTGATTGAAGTAGAAATCTCTGATGTTATTGTTGAACTTGTTAAAGAAGTAGTGGAGGGGGTAACTGGTGTAGTTGGTGTAGTTGATGTTGGGGTGTGTGGTGCAGAAGTTGATACTGTTGGTAAAGAGTATATTTTCTGAGTTGTAGTTACAGTCACTGGCGTTTTTGATGGTACGATAGAGGTAGAAATTGTCTTTGTTGTTGTTGATTCACAATATTTAGAACAACACTCGATTCTCATCCTATAGTTATGACACTGTTTGAACCACCCTTTCTGATCTTTATTGTTACAAGCCAGTCCACTATTCAGGTCACATTTGTAAATTTGTATTTCCTCTTCACTGCTTGAACCTGAAACTTCTACAGCTTCGCACTGTATTTTGTTTTCAATTTCCTTTTGCGTACAGATCTGATATCCTCTTGCTTTTATTCCTACCAGGCTTTCTGTCTCTCCACCCCAATAGCCAAATGTAGGTTTATTTGTATCAAACCAGCTTGTCCAATGACATTGCATTTTATATGCACAACTTGTTGAAGAAGTAGTGGAGGGGGTAACTGGTGTAGAATGTGTGGTTGATGAGAAGGAATACGGTGCACGAGTTATTGTTGTTTGTGCTGGTTTGATAGAGGTAGAAATGGTCGGTGGTAGTGTTGTTGGTTCACAATATTTAGAACAACACTCGATTCTCATCCTATAGTTATGACACTGTTTAAACCAGCCTTTCTGATCTTTATTGTTACAAACCAGTCCACTATTCAGGTCACACTTGTAAATTTGTATTTCTTCATCACTGCTCGAACCTGAAAATTCTACAGCTGCACACTGTATTTTGTTTTCGATTTCCTTTTGCGTACAGATCTGATATCCTTTTGCTTTTATTCCTACCAGGCTTTCTGTCTCTCCTCCCGAAAAGCCAAACGTAGGTGCATGGGTATCAAACCAGCTTGTCCAATGACATTGCATTTTATATGCACAACTTGTTGAAGAAGTAGTAGAGGGGGTGACTGGTGTAGTTGGTGTGGTTGATGAGGAAGGGAGCGTTGTCACTGTTGCAGATGGAGTAGTAGTTGATACTGTTGGTAGAGAGTATATTTTTGGAGTCGGCTTTGTAACCTCTGGCATTTGTGATGATGTGATAGAGGTAGAAATGTCTGATGTTGTTGTTGAACTTGGTGAAGAAGTAGTGATGAGGGTAACTTCTGTAGTTGGTGTGGTTGATATTGGTGGTTGCGGTTCAGAAGTTGATGTCACTGATGTGGATGGAGTACTTGTTGAAGGGCTTGTGGTTGATTCTGTTGGTACAGACTGTATTTCTGGAGTTGTAGTTACAGTCTCTGGTGTTTGTGATTGTGTGATGAAGGTAGAAATTGTTGATGTTGTTGAACTTGGTGAAGAAGTAGTGATGAGGGTAACTTCTGTAGTTGGTGTGGTTGATGTTGGGGGTTGCAGTTCAGAAGTTGATGTCACTGATGTGGATGGAGTACTTGTTGAAGGGCTTGTAGTTGATTCTGTTGGTACAGACTGTATTTCTGGAGTTGTAGTTACAGTCTCTGTCATTACTGATGGTGTGATTGAAGTAGAAATCTCTGATGTTATTGTTGAACTTGTTGAAGAAGTAGTGGATGGCGAACCTGGTGTAGTTGGTGGGGTTGATGTGGGGAGGTACGGTTCAGAAGTTGATGTCACTGATGTGGATGCAGTACTTGTTGACGGGCTTGTAGTTGATTCTGTTGGTACAGAGTGTATTTCTGGAGTTGTAGTTACAGTCTCTGGCGTTACTGATGGTGTGATTGTAGATATAGTGATTGACAATGTGGTGGGAGTGTTTGATAATGACGTTGAAGGAGTTGCTGAAGTCGGAGTAGCTTGTATCTCTGTTGTTGTGCATTCCTTATGTGAGTGACAGCATTCAATCTTTATCTGATAATTGTAACAGATTGGAAAGTTATTGCTGTTGTGACAAATTAGACCGATATCTTTGCTGCATGTTACATCTTGGTCTAAATCTTCAAATTTTTCATCAGGAAATTCCTTTGCTCTGCACTGTACAGTTCGAGGAGTATCACAAACGGTATATCCATTTTTCCTGATATTTTCAAAGGTTTCAAAATCCCCTTTGTCATTTCCAAATTTTGGATAGCTCACATCATACCAATCGGACCAAACACACTCTGCACACACTGAAAAATAAAGAGAATTGTTTGAGTTGTTCAATAAATATTCAGTTTTCTTAAGTGAGTTAGTTCATTCTAGTTTACCTGTCTCCGATTTTTTTATCTGTGTATAAATGAGTCATTTAAAAAAAATGGTAAATTCACAACAGACATACAGTATAATGAATACATGAAAAGATCTGAGAATTTGAGATGTATAACCTGTTTATTTTATGTTCACCAAGCCTCTATGGGTATATATTAGTACATCAACTATGATTTCAATATCATTATGTTTGTCACTAATAAAAATACTTCCCACTGTATTTTCTTTCATTTTCTGATAATCAAAAGCAAACAATGTCAGTGATGCTTAAAGTAAGTTATGAAGGTAAGCTAGCAGAAGTATTGTATGTATGTATCCGTTTCATTCTGTTCTTTTTATGGTTCTGTTCTTTAAACTGAGACTTTAGATTTCATGCAAAAAACTGCGATATTGCTTGGAAACCCATCTCGGTGTGTTCATTAAACAGTTATATACAGTATCCCTCTCTCTTTCTCGGTCTCTCAATAAGTATGATGAGAACTCCCAAATCTATGCTTCTCCAGGATCAATTCTCTATGCTATTTCAGAGACACTGAAAAGGTGATTCTCTTTTTCATTGCAGTCTGTCTTTTTGCACTCTCGTATATAAATGACATTTGCAGTTTTTGCAGAAGAATGCGCCTCATCTAATTGATATTTCTATATCTTTTATAACACGTTTTAGGGAAAAGCAGATATTTACTGTACCTGATGTGACTGTTGCACTGGTTTGAGTGCTGATGGGGGAAGTTATGGGCACTGTAACAGGCGGGCTGGTAAAGAAGCTGAATGTTGTGGAAGGAATTGTCGTAGGACTTTTTGTTGAACAATCCGTGATTATTCTCGCAATGTGTGCATAATTGCAGTATGCTTTGATACAGCCTCCAATACCATCAGTGGTAGTATAAATTGTTTCCCTGTTCTTATACATCTTCTTGTTATAAAGGCAACAGTCTGCAGAAGAATGGAGATGTTAGTGACCAATATACTAATTACCAGCTGCTTTTTTTATATACGTACTGTAGCTTAAGAGATGGAAACTAAGATGGTGGTGATATAACCCCTGACAATAGTGGCTTCCTCTTGACCCACATAAACATTTCCCATTATCTATAGTGCTGAGGCATACATTCAGAATAACATTTGTTAAGGCTCTAACTGTCACCCTTGTTTGTGGTCTACAGATGTTCCAGTCGTTACTGCTTTTGCTATAGCAGGATTAGTTCTCAAAATTACACGGTTTTGCAACACACAGCTACATTGAATTGAATTGCAAATCGCACAATAACGCTCAGCGACTTGTGTCGGCAGTAACTCATTATCGCGATAGCGAGAGTAATAAAGGCTACTACAGTACATCTGTATCTCTTATAGACTTCCGTCAAACTGGCTACTGATTTAAAGACAACTGTCTACACTGCAACTCACATCATTCCAACATTTATGGGAGATAAAGTGGCTCAAGTTAAAAGATAACCCGAGCGTATAAAATAACAGCATGATAACGCATTATCGTGCAATAATGGGCATCAGAACTTCTGCTACCTCTGTAGTACTCATGCAGAACATTCAATTAGTTAATGGACACTCTAATAGTCAATGTTCTAATCTCAGTACAATTAAACTTCCAGTTGGAAAACATAGCCAGAAAAGCAAAGCAGTGAGTTGGCAAATGCAGAACATTGCTGCTTTCTAACTGCCCTGCAGTCCATGTGGATTTTCAATTTGTTTCCTTGTCAAATTTCCGAAATAAAGGAATAAACCCTGAGACCCATGTTATCATTCACATGTATCGTACACAATAGAAGGTATAAGATCTGAGTAAGTCATGCATTACATGACGTTCACATGTAAGGAGGGACACTACTCCCCAGAGCATCTTCTTGAATGAATGTATTAAAACGAACACCTACTAAACTCAGAATATAATTAGGGAAATGGGGTTTAAGATAGATAGTGATGAGTAAGTGAATTCCTTGGAGACTCGTGAATGGGAAATTCACGAATGGTAGAGAACACACAAAGCCACAGTGAGTTTTCTGGTTCCCTGAATGGATTTTTTGGATGTTTGCAAACTTGGTGTACTAATAAGGAAAAGTCGTGCTAAAGCACTGTGCAAGGTTGACCATCATGACCATTATGATTATCACCACCTAATTGAGTAACCCTCACAGGCATTTGTATGGGTTCTATTCAATTACTTATTGCACTTTGAGAACAGCAAAGAAATACGTACACCAATGTACAGTATACTAGGAATCATCCACACATCTATGTATAGAGTTTGAAAAGAAGTATAGTATCATATCCAGAACTGTTGTGATCTCTTACCTGTAAGGGTTTTGCATGTCATGCCCTCTTTGGTGCAAGTGCTAAAAAAAATCAAAAAAATAACGTGTATGGATATAAATCATTTTAAATTTATATTTGTAGATCTGAAACATCAACATGTTCACCAATGGAAGAAGTAAAACTTAAATAAGGAAATACAATTCCAGAGGTTACCATCCGTGCTCCAAGTGAGACATTGTCAGAGCTCATGTCACGAATGTATCACAATGTTCGAAAAGATTATGCTATCTGTACGTTGCTAACATTACAGGTCTTACGAAAAACAAGATCGTAGCTAGATGATTATGAATAAAGAGGGATAGGGACTCATTTTTTTTTTTCAATCCAGAAAAAGGGATCTACAGTATTTGAAAAACAAGAAGAAAGGAATTTCACCACTTATTACAAAGACATTTCAGTCAGGTTAGTTAAAGTTCCCCTTAATCTTAGGTACCATTATAATGAAATAGAAAGAAAACATTTTCTACTTTGTGCTTCTAGTGTTATAAGGAAACCTTCATAAGAGTTGTGAAATTTGATGGGCCATGGGTTTAATTACTGGCTTTTGCTTAATGTGTTGTAGGAGGTCAAGTATGTATCTGCATCGTTATCATGATGCCCTGCAGAATCTTTTCTTACCACGTCCTACAAGAAGTAGTCTCTTCATTAGGCATCTCCTGTCCAGGCAAGTACATTTTGCCGGATCCATCATAACAGTTGCAAGCTGACACACACTGCATTGTGTCTTCATCAAGGAAAGGTCTGTTCACTGGGCAGTTAGGGTAGCAACCTGCATACAGAAGGCATAGAGTTGTACAAGTTATGTTTGTAGTACCACCAACCATTTGAATTAAAGCACACATGCAAAGTATTTGTTCTCTGATTATGAATGGCCGTGAAAATGAGATGGTAGAAGGACAACTACAGTACTACTGATTTCCATTCTTATATAGATCAGATTAAGAATAAGGACCATAAGAAAGCTACTGTCAAAAGAGTTCTCCCAAGCCTTTTTATAGGATGTTCTTTTAAGGGATTTAATGAATATTCATCTTATGTCGTAATGCCTTTTGGCCAACAATACAATTGTTCGTAGATGTAAGAGAGTGTACAGAAATGGTAAATCCTCACAAACCTCTTCTCCATATGCCCATGTATTAATCTATACATACATTAGAATTCAACAGTAATGCTTGCACAGCATGGTCAGTGGCTAAGGTCTCGTCCTTGGTAATAGATGTATTTACAGTGGATCGCATTTATTACCTTCTAAGCCTGGAAGATTGTGGTAGCATGTTCCACTGGGGTTCTTGCAGGTCTTCATGCATGGAGCACCACATGCTTTGTAGTGCCACTCGCACTGTCCTTGACGGTTGTAGAAATCACAGAACACAGCTGTTTTGAGAAGGAGATTAAACTGAATATTAAAAGTGTTAAAGAACATATAACAGAGAACATTCAAATATGGTTTCCTCATAGCATTACAAGGAGTAGCTCAGTGGTAACGTCACTCACTTTGAAATTGGGGAACCTGGTTTGAAAACCAGTGTCACCTCTACTTGTGACCTTGGACAAGTCACTCTACAGAGAAGTACGGTGTACACTGACAGCGCAACATAAGATAAGAATATTATGATTGCATTATTAAATCTTTCAAGAATATGAGTATATATATATATATGAACAACAAGAAAAGAAAGCGCCCGATCCTAGGGCAGCATGAAAAAATACAATTTAATAAAAATGAATATGAATAAAACCAACAAATGCGAACTCACAAACACAGGATAAATAAATGCATATAATGAGTATACTCATTCGCCAACCGCCCACGTTGTGCCTTGGATGGCGCGCCCTCTCTCTGTCTGGGTTTTCTCAGCTCTGCTGAACCGACATCCAGCAGGGGATACAGGAAAAAGCTCACCACAATGTGACCCGGAAGTCCTCCACAATGTTAGTGTATCCGGATATGAGGTCTGTAGTCCGTGACCCCGCGATGCAGGGGCTGATCAGAGAAGTCTCTCTGCACTCCCAAAGGCAGTCCGTAATGAGGTGGGCAGTGAGGATAGAGTCAAAATATATATCACAGTGTGACAGCAGCTAAAAAACGCTCTTCTCTACGCGTTTCTTCACATAAAGTGATTTCATCAGGATGAAATCACTTTATGTGAAGAAACGCGTAGAGAAGAGCGTTTTTTAGCTGCTGTCACACTGTGATATATATTTTGACTCTATCCTCACTGCCCACCTCATTACGGACTGCCTTTGGGAGTGCAGAGAGACTTCTCTGATCAGCCCCTGCATCGCGGGGTCACGGACTACAGACCTCATATCCGGATACACTAACATTGTGGAGGACTTCCGGGTCACATTGTGGTGAGCTTTTTCCTGTATCCCCTGCTGGATGTCGGTTCAGCAGAGCTGAGAAAACCCAGACAGAGAGAGGGCGCGCCATCCAAGGCACAACGTGGGCGGTTGGCGAATGAGTATACTCATTATATGCATTTATTTATCCTGTGTTTGTGAGTTCGCATTTGTTGGTTTTATTCATATTCATTTTTATTAAATTGTATTTTTTCATGCTGCACTAGGATCGGGCGCTTTCTTTTCTTGTTGTTCACAGATTTCTGGGAGTTCGTTGGTCCTTGATGAGAGCAGCCAGATCCTAGCATGGACCCTTGGTTTGGTTGATATATTTTTACATTTTTCACATTTTTTATTTTTATTTTTATCTTTGACACACTTAGTGTCATTTTTTCTGTATTTTTCCATTCATCATTCATTTAGTATCATTCAGGAGGGATTCATTAGTGCAGTAGTCATAACTACCAACACATGCCATTTTATTATATTTGTATTGTTCACTGGCATATATTTGTGTTTACAGCAGCTTTTTAAACATTGGCACTCAGCATTTTATTATAACATATTGCATGTATTTTTATTAGTGTGAGTCAATCATCCATAATACTGTTGCATTCACTTTTGCCATTCACCTTTGCTATATCCATTTAATACAATCATTTGGTAATTAGTCTGATTTTACACCTGAGGAGCGCAGTCTATTCTTTGTTTGTTATATATATATATATATAGCAAAGTTTTTTTTTTTTGTATCCCCCTGAGGAAGGTCCCATTCTGTAGGACCGAAACGTTGGGTTTCTGGATGTATTTTTGCTTTCACTAATACACTTTGATTTTCAACATTGAGTGCTGTCTCTTGTTTACCAATCCTTGGAACGGTAACGTATAACTACATTCTCTATATGGGACGTGCACCTGTGGCTAACCAGCACCTATTGGAGTGCCAACTGCCTTATCTGACTATATATATATATATATATATATATATATATATACACACACAGCTGAACCCCGATATAACACGGTACTCGGGGTCCACATAATGAGACCGCGTTAGAACCGGGATCGCGTAAACAAAACACAGAGCCCCGCTGAGACCGCATTGTAGCGGATGGCACTATAACGGGGTTGAGCTCTATATACTGTATATATAAAATCAGAACAGGGCATGTACAAAACAAAATACAAAATAAGGGTAAAGGTAGGGTGCACTTCTATATGAAAAAAAGTGAACTCTATTGACTCAATGTTTCGGTACCCAATGGGACCTTTCTCATGACCCATTGGTTTTGCCATTTTTGGTTCTGGCTGTGCCTAAGGTTCTTTGCTTTTGGTTTTCTATTATGGGGAAAATGTGATGTCCTATTATGTACATTTGGAGCTTTTTCACATCCTATACAAGTATTTACTGTATGCCATTTACAAAACTATTTACAGAAAAATAATAATTGAGGGAGAATTGTTGACAAAACTGGAGATGAATGACTAATATTCTGGAGAGGTCTGAAATAGATCAGATAGTAGTGGTGTCTCTCTGCCTACCTACATAGAATATATATATATATATATATATATATATATATATATATATATATATATATATATATATATATATATATATATATATATGTATATATATTACACACATGTATATACGGATACAGAGTGAGAGGAGAGTAGCAGTTTTAACTGCATTGCTTGGGCGACGCCACTATACTGTTTAGTGTGGACATTCCTGTTGTGATAATAAAAGGGTCCATTTAAGCGCCACGAGGCCCCGAGTGCCAGCTCTTTGGATACCAGATACACCACCACTGAAGTGGACAACATCATCCCTCCCCTCTCTACTCCTGATGACATCTTATACTGATAAGTATCTGCCTTATACATCTTCAGCATAGCATCATTGCTCTGATTATACCCTGGCTGCATCTTCCCCTCCACACAGTTCCTGGAGGCTTACAGATTGTCTCAAATGAATGTTTTTTAAGAATTGAAGTGAGTGCATGTCCTGGCGGCCTCTCTGTAATGTTAATAAATTTGTGTTTTTTACAACAGTATTATGCTATGGAGCTGGCGCTTCTTTTTCTTTTGTTCATATATATATATATATATATATATATATACATATATACATATATATATATATTACACACACTTTGTAATGCATTGGTAGCCTCCAGCAGCAAGGCGGTTAAATAATTTTCTGCCATAGGGTTTCGTAAAAAGTAATTTTACTATACATAACCATAGATTTCTATGAATTGTCACTTATTTGTATTGCTAATGCTATACAGTATAATGTTGAGTTAACCCAATTTACCTATATGCAAATGAGATGAAGATCACTAACCATTTATAAATAAATAGGTCCCAGTGAATATGGCGGTAATTAGACTTTTCTATGACACAATTGGAAATGTTTTGTTTGCCTTCCTCTGGACCTACTACAGACCTATACCTACAGGATAAATATCTCACCCAATTTGAATTTAATAAATGTATTTTTTCTACCTCATCTGTGTATATACATCCCATTGAACATAATATTTGTGTGTTTTACTGCGTGCATTATAAATCACATTAAAATATCATTTATACATAAAAATTATATAAAAGGTTACATAAAAGAAAATGCAAGAGTGCTCTTCCATAAAATAGATTAGAGGAAAGACTCCAAAAACAAGGAAATCAAAGATTACAACGTATTTGGGATGAACATCAGTCAAGGTAACACATACTGTAGACAGTATAAAATATTTCTGTCCTGAGGTAGAACTGAACACAGCGAATGATACTACTTAAGTCTACTGCCGGCCTTTTCATTGACTGAGGTCTCTAGAGCTTCACATGCTTTTTCCCCCCCAGTAATTCATACTCACGGCACATGGTTGGAGTTCTCCAACTAACACAGACTCCGGCTTCACTACAGATCTTGGCGTATGAGGCTACTGCGGTACAGAAGCACTCGCAGTCTCCACCAGTGTCACAGGAGCAGGCATCATTAACACAAGCATCATAATATTTAACTGGGTCTACCTGCGAGTGGAGAAACATGGGGTTTGATTCCAATACAGTAGTTGTTAAATATGCCACATGGTAAACATCATTTGCGCACTGTAGATTCAACTGTGCGCATTTGGGATCTGATATAGTTAATACACAATACTAAAGAACTAAAGATGTAGATAACAGTTGCTCAGCACAAAGAAAAGCCCACACAGATAAACAAACAAAAAATGTGATAAGAATGAGAACAGAAAATTGTCAGATACAAGAAAATAAATGAAGGAAATAAATTGAGAAAAGAGGTTTGAATTTAACTATAGGGAGAAATTCTGGGAACGACAGGAAAGAATGTTGGAAGTTAGAGGAAAAGTGTTAGTATAAAAAGTAGACGATCAAAACGTATCTTGATTGTATAAAGAAATGTAAGGGGGACACACATTAATAGACAGATGCTGCAGGATGTGGTGATGTTGTGAATAACAAAATAGGTACAGATGTACCAGACTTTATTGCACTCGTTATGTTGCAGTAACGGGATAAATTCATGGCAGGGGTAATGGATAATCATGTTATAACATGTGCAATCACATCAGCTACATCTGTAGTCAGGCAAAATGTAAGGATAATTCAAGAGAAGCCAGTACAGTGAGTTAGTACAATGGGGACATATTGAAACCATCCATAGGGTATTTAGTACAGGCAGTCCTCGGTTATCCAACAGAATCCGTTCTGGAATTAGCGTTGGATAGTGAAACCATTGTAAAGTGAGTCCCATGTTAATCAGTGGCGGTGAGCATTGGATAACGCATTCAGGCGTCGAAAAACGGCCCATAGGGTTGCATTGCAAAGCGTTGGATATGCCATTCATTGTAAAGTGAAAAGTTGGATAACGAGGACTACCTGTAGTTACATATCTATGCTTCCAGTTCTGTATGTGGCCCCATTTACATGGTGTAAATTACATACCAGAGGATGACAAGTAGAGAATGCATCACTAGTGATGATGCTGCACTGTCTCTGTGCCCATGCCTTCCTGTATGGGTTGGTAGAACAGGGATCCCGGACAGTCGCAGCATCTGGGCAGCTTGGGGAGAGTTTCCAGCTGTTACCAAATTCAATCACATCACCGACCACAGAGTGACTTCTGGTGGTAAAATCATTGACAGCATTTCCATCGTAGTTACCACAGAGCCCACAGATTTTACCCTACAAGGGGAAAAAAGGCAAAATATTAAATCTACCAGCACAGAAGTATTCCTCGTACTAGGAAACTGATATTGACAGGTCAGATAGTTCATTTTAGCCAAAAGAGCGCTATTTGTTTTTATTATTTTTCTGGAAATAGCTATTTCTCTCTTTGGGGGTCTATGCATCAACATAGAGAAAAGTGTGTTGGGAAGCACTGCTCTATTTTTTTTGGGGGGGGGCACAGGGAGATAAAATGACTTGCCCAAGGTGACGACACCAGGAATTGAACCAGGTTCCCCTGCAACAATATCAGTGTCAGTCAGTGTCTTTACTCACTGAGCCACATCTGTATCATAAAATTGTACAGTAATGTTTATAGTGAAGAAAAAAGCTAAAATAGGCAAATGTCTTCAAATTTGCTTTGTGAACACTTAGAAATCTCTGAAATATTGTTTGTTCACCAATTACCTGAGAAAGTGCAGATGCAATATGCTATAATTCTCATTATGTAATCACTATTCCATCCCTGCATCACTATCTTGGTTTCACTGAGCCTTACCTGGAAACTTGGCTCCAGCTTGATAAAGATACTTGTCTTCTTGTCCCACACCACAACCAGTCCATTCAATGCTTCAATTACCATGTAGATGCCCATTTGATGCACCTTGTATGGTATATATTCTCCAACATCCCTTTTTACCACCTCAAATTTATCCTCCCCAAGTATCAGCTCATTGTTCTGGAAAAAAAATAAAATGTGATTTGAGAAGCCTTATAAGAAACAACATTTCACCTTTAAGTTATAAAGGAAGCTTGGTAATCAAAGTAATATTAAAAAAAAAATTGTAAAATGTATATCATATGTTAAAAAAAAAGGCCACTCTGTCTAAAGGGTTATGTTCACAGATAATACTTACTCCCAGAAAGATCTTAATTGATTTGGAACAGGTGGTCCCTGTGGTACCACATGGGATGTTCTCGGTGATGACTCGGAAAGTGCCTTTGGCGTCACCTTTGCAGAAGTCCTGGGATTAGAAGAACACAGGTCAAGGTTCAGAGATGTCCATACAGATACCCGTACACCAGGATGAGAAAAGTAGCTCAAAGGCGTTATGGTAGAGTAGAATATTACAGGCTTTCTCTGTTACACATTAATGACTGGATTTCACACTAGTATTTACAATGATATGTAAACCAGTTTTTTTTTAAAACTATTAAGAAATCAAATACAATATAAGTAATCTACACTTGAAGGGAAAAGAACGAGCGGCATTTACTTGAGCCAAGGTATATTCACAGTCTCCATTGAAGTTGAATCTCTTGCTGTCAAAGGTGAGGTAGTGTCCATCTCCATATACAGAACAGGTGCCCAGACACGTGTTACTGGTGCATTTCCACATTCTGTTTTTGCAGGTACTGGAGGGAAAGAAAATGGTTCTTGTGCATGAAAAAGATAAATACTGCAATCCTGTCTTACAGTGCTTTTTTTCCGCTGTAATATTTCACTTTTTTTGCCAAAGGATTCTATTACTATCTGACCTATTCTATAAATAAAAACAAATAATAATGATGTTTGGGGTGATGCCTTCTAGTTCTCACCAGGTGTTGCATTGGACTCGGATCTCAGAGCCTGGTTTGTAGACTTCATTGTTGTGTATGCATGGGCACTGTTCCTCACGCACGCAGCTTCCATTCCCATCAGCCACCAGTCCATTGGGGCACAGGCAGCCGGACACACATTGGGCACTGTACTGTTGGGCACATCAAGAAACAATGTTTTCTTTCAAAAATCAAGGAAACACATGTAGTGTGAAGAAAACATCAATTCACAGAACTCAAAATACATTTTACATTATAGTAATGTAGGTATGTTACTGATTGTGTAAGTATTGTAAAGCACCCCCTTATCAAACAATTGTTTGTGCACTCCTGGCTATAGCAGGTTTATCAGGGTGGGAGGGGGTAGTTGCTACCTTTTTTTAACAGTTGTAAGCTACTTGTCAAATGGGTAATAAGTCAGCAACTAAAGGGGGCATAAGCTAATCATTTGGGTTTGTTTAAGTTAAAAATGGGTTCTCTTAACATATAAAGAGGTTCTGCACATCTTTAGGGTAACTTACACAGTGCATGTCAAGGGTCTGGCAGCTCTTCTGGCACTCTGATCCCTTTGTGCCGGCGTTTTTGTTGGTGCAGTCAAAGTAGATCATGGGGGCATCACACACTAGAGGATAGAAGAACTAAGGTGTTTACTGGAATAAAACGCTTAGTTGAATATTCATTCATGACGAGTTACCAATTGTAAACCCATGTGAGAATTTGCAGTAGATCACTGTTGAAGGATTTGCTCAGTTTTGCACTATTGAAGAAAGAGCCTTGATATCGGCACATGAACATGCCTCATTAAAAGTACAAATTGTTTATTACTCGCTTTTCACTAGCGATTTTCTGCTACTATTTCTTCTCTGCTGAACACCAGCAGAAACTGTTGGTAGTGAGAGAACGGAGAGGGGTAGAGTGAGAGAGAAGGTGGGAGAGTAAGAGAAGGGGGGGACAGTGAGGGAAAGAAGAGTGGAGGATAGTGAGTGAGAGAAAGGAAGGGGAGGAGTGAAGGGGGTAAGAAACAGTGAAGGGAGTAAGCGAAATAAAGAGGGGGTATGTAGGGGAGGTGCAGGTGAGAAGAAAAGTATGTGGGGGAGAAGCTATTGAGGAGGTGAATGTGGGGGGAGAAGCTGGTGAGGAGGGAAGCATATGGGGAGAAGTTGGAGAGGAGGGGAGCATGTGGGGAAGAAACTGGTGAAGAAGGGATCTGAAGAGGACCTAAATAAAGTGTGTGGCCCGCGAAGCTTACCAAGCTTGCAAAGTGGCCCACCAGACAGAATAATTGCCCACCATGCTGAAGATAATTGTTTTGCTTTTTTTTATGTGTTAGATACAGGCATAACCCAAATTAACGTACGGAATGGGACCGGAGCATGAATGTAAAGTGAAAATATACTTAAAGTGAAGCACTACCTTTTTTCCACTTAACGATGCATGCACTGTACTGCAATCCTCATATACATGTATAACTGATGTAAATAACGCATTTGTAACAGGCTCTTTAGTCTCCCCGCTTGCGCACAGCTTCGGTACAGGTAGGGAGCCGGTATTGCTGTTGAGGACGTGCTGACAGGAGCATGCGCGAGCTGCCATTTGCCTATTGGACGATATGTTCTTACTCGCGAGTGTAATTAAAGTGAGTGTCCTTAAACCGGGGTGTGCCTGTATAGATGTAGAGAGTTGTTTTTGGAGAAGGTGCAAGTAAAGAAGGGATCCTTTTACCTTTCGATTGAGGTTGCTTTCCAATGCAGTCCAGTTTTCCCAGCGTGCAGGTGCTGTAATATAATACAGAATTACAATAAACATTGGTACAATAAAATATATCATCTGAAAGAGAGACTTTTTTTAATCTTAAAAAGTTAATTGCAACAACTACTATGAAGAATTCTCATAGTGGTTCCATAAAAGGCATTGACGGGAATAGTGGAGTTCAGGACTAATACAGTCACAGTAACTCTAGCCTCATAAACTATATACTGTATAACCATAACATAGAAATATACTGTACAGAAGGTTTTATTTCACTGTAATGTACATGAAATGTGGAACAGTTCCATAGACAAACTTGCTTACCATATGGCCTTATTCTCGTGGATTACTTCTCCTGGTGGTACCGCTGTTCCCTTATAGAAACAAGGACAGGAAGAAGGAAGAACACACTTTCCGCTGTCATCAAGGTAAGTTCCATTCTGACAGATGCAGCCATCAATGGGGACAAAGGATATGTCACAAGTGATGTCAGGCTCACTGAGGGAGCGGCAGGTGGGCTGGCAGGTGCTGACGACGTAGCTGTACGATAGGGACTTTGGGCAGGTTGTGGTGTATGATTCTAGGGTTTAAACATAGAGACGGGTTTAGACTATGTGCTAGATTATTTCCCAAGACACATGCACATTGTTTACTGTCTCCTACTCCTCCAGATAATTCTTAGATTAGAAGCTCTTCAAGAGGAACTCAACGTTCTTGTCAAATTGTTTCTACATTACTTGACGCACAATATATTCAGTGTGTGGTGATATGGCTAAGCTTACATGTATTTTGTTCTAGAGACACAGAGGCTAATGTTCAATCTACTTTCTAGAAAGAACAGGGCAGCATTTGCAGAGATAAGAAGATGAGATCCCTACTAGACTATAACAATATTACATGATCTCTACCCAACAAAAGAGGTTTAATTAGTCAATTGTTCTGAAAATCTGCTCTCCGTAAGTAGAACAATAATATCTCAGAAACTTACTGCAGACATTCGTTCTCCATCCCTTTAGCATGACTCCTGCCTTAGAGCAGGCATGGACGTAGGACGAGAGCGCTGCACACATGCACTCCTCACTTTTAGCACAGTTGCAAGTATCAAACATACAGTTCTGGAGAGATACAAAGACACAGACTTTATTAGAGATCTGTACATGCAGCACCTGAGAACTGACGATGTTATAACACTGTCATTAAAACCTTGCCATCTGCTGTTTTTGTTAACGCCCCAACCTGAACGCTTGTTGTATGATATAACACACACATATCCACTGGCAATGTATATATTCATCACCAACAGAAAATATAACGTGACACATTTTCCTTTCTCGTCACTGATACAACCGGTCAATAGGATTATTGAGAAAAATCTTGTTGTCCATCTTCCTTTTACCTCTCGTCAGCAAACATTCTTTCAAAAGCCGAATCAGGTTTTTAATAAAGAGGTATAGAGAGGCATATCTTACCTTCTGGTAGACAGCAGGATTCACTTTCTGATGACACTCAGCGAAGGGTCCTTTCGTGTCAGATACCATTGCGCACCAGTGTGTGGCGTATTGCTCTGTAGACAAGGCATGTTGGAGTTAGTACAACATTTACCTGGGCGGTCTACATTTATTATAAAACAAAAAAAAACATCATCGATATCTGAGAAGGAATAATAATAATGTGAATAAAATACAAAGTCTACCCATGATCTGTGATAGGGGGACAGAGAAAAATCATACACGTTTTATGTGTAAAGATAGTAAATTAATTCATATGTTCCCCCAAAAAAGAAACAATTGATCAAACTACTGTATAACTTGTTATATGCTTAATTTCACCACGTAAATGTTTTTTGCAATCTATCCCTTCCACCCTTAGCCTCTTTCCACGTGTTTGAAATGTATTTATCGCATGTTTGAATTTGAAGGCTGACCTACCATTTTCAATACTGAGTGAGCATGGATTCTCAAAGCTGTTTTTGACATTTGGACAGTCAGCCTGGGTCTTCCAGGTGTTGGCAAAGGATGAGCCAGTCCCTTCAATCACCCCACTAAGAACTCTAAAGTCATCAGCTTGAATGTTGTTGAAATTGCCACAGAGACCTGTGAATGGAGGAGCACATAGAGGTGAAATTAATTTACCTACAGAGAAACAGAGCATGAAGTCAATGCATTGTCAATACAAATTTTCAACCTCGCAATATGCTTGGCATGTCTCGGGTTATTTTTTTTAATTCATTCAGTTGCATCAAAAAACATATGTTATGGATTAAAACATGACAGTGAAAGTAAAGATCCGTACCGCAGACGTGATTCTTGAAAGATGGATCCACAGTAATATAGATCTGCATAGTAGGAACCAGCTGGATCTGAAGCTGAATGCCGATTTTAGTCTGCACAATGATGAAGAATGTTGAAGGCTTGAAGATGGTGACACTGGCTGTGGACAACAAAAAATTGTTAGGATGAGCAGCATTGTGCTAAGCTACAATTTATCTTACTTGGTGTATTACCCTGGAACCACCATTGTTACAGCTAAGAGGCCAAGTCTTTTAAATATTGGATCCAATGATTAGAGAACAGCATCTGAGATCCATTAAGATATGTGCAAAAGAAATCCTGTCTTCGGAGAGGAGCTGACTACAGTGGCCATACAGTGTCTGGCTTCCACATAGAACAGGCCCAACTTACCCGATGAGACTGGCAGCTGGGTGTAGATTGAGTTCACAAAGATACTGCCACCAGATTTAATGTAGATAAGCTGGTGAGATAGAGTAAAATAATGGTGTAAGGTAGAGGAATAAAAACTGTGCCAAACAAAAGGATTGAGTGACCGTTATTGTTAGTTTACTTGTAGCTAAAGCATTATAGATCTCACTCTGCTTCCTGGTGCACTTACATCCTTTCCATCATTCAAATTGAGGGTGATACTCTTTAAACATGTCTCAGTGTTTGTCAAGCCGCATTGGCGCAGTTCTCCCAGAACGCTGAATTTGTTTCCGTCACAGGTCTGAATAAAAGGAATGAAACAAAATGAATGGCCATCAAGTCTAAGAAGTGACATGCTTGTCCTTAAAGAATATAAGTTGTCCAACATATAAAGGGTCAGAAAATGCCCTGCACCACCAGTACAAAAAAAAATTAAGAATTTAGTCTGCTTGTCTTATCGTTGGACAGTTTATAGTCTTGATCTCTTAGAACATCAAAATATTATCATCTGCTTACCTTTGAGAGCACATAGCTGCAGTCTCCATGGAAGGTGTAACGAGTAGCATCAAAGGAGGTGATATGTGATCCTCCCTCGATGGCACAGGTCCCCATGCAAGCTTTTTCAACACAGATCCATTTCCCTCCAGAACAGGTGCTAGAGATAAATATTAGTATTATGGCAGGAATTTACTGACATTGCTTCATAGTTATTTATTTTCTTATAAAAAGGGAAATATACTGTAATGTTGTTGTGGGAGAATAGGATCTAGAAATCCCTCAAATTGTGGTTCCACATAACGTATAAGCAATGCCAAGTGTGGTTAGGTATGAAATTAATAGGAAGCCCTCAACGATTGTTGAATTGCCATGCTGTCTTTCCTACGCAATGGGATGCAGTTGGTCTACATTGTTCTATGCCAAAGCATCGGCACTCATTCTACCAATAGAATAGAGCCAATTCCAAAAGGCGCCATTGGTAAGTCACAAAAGAAATGAAATAATACTATCTAAAAGCTTGGGAAGGCCGGATGTAGGCGACAAAATTACTTCTACTATTTCTAGGGATGGGTTCAGACTACTCAAATAAAAAGGCAAAGACAGTTTACCATGATTGGCATTGGGCAGAATATCCCTTGCCTGCCTTATAGACTTCTCCATTGTATGTACAAGAGCACTGATGCTTGGGGACACAGCCAGAGTTGTTGATGTCATCAAATACGGTTCCTGCAACATAAAAGAACGTAAATAATGTCACACAAATGTTTAAAGGAAAATTATAATGTATATCGCTTAACTATTCACATCATTTGATGTTTTTTATTTGAACCTCAGAAACATGTGAAGTATTTGCAATTTTACATGAGCTTTTGAAACCAAAAATGTAACCTGTTTATAATCATCTGCAATCAGTTGTTTTAGTGTCAGAGAAAACGTTACCTGCAGGACAGAAGCACCCATCAATGCAATGGTTCTCACAGACCAGTGAGCGCTCAGAGTTGGAGCAGGTGTTTGGACATGCGCTCCCACATTCATTGTACTCCATGTTGTAATTACATTTTAAAGCTGGAATAAACAAATAAAAATACCTTTTGATGTTTCTTTGTGTAAGCTGTAGACCCCACATGAAGCTGTTTAACTTTGTAAGACCGTATCTATAATTCCTACAGCATACTCTGCATGTTCTATAAACTAGAGACTTATTACTTTAATGCCGGATTCCCCAACGTACCAATTTGGGGTTTTACACAGCAATCCAGTGTTAACTGCCATTGACTTCAATGGCAGTTAACGCCAAGTGGGTCTATGCATCAATGTAGAGAAAAATGTGTTTTGACGCACTGCTCTGTGTTTTTAAACAGAGTTGCGGCACATGAAAGACATAAGCCACTATAGCTGCAGCCTGGCAGATTCTTTGTTCCAAATACAATGGAAAGAGAATGACGCAAAGAGACCCGAGATTAGGATATACAGTATCTCATGATAATATGTGCACCATGTAATTCCTCCCCTACAGTCACTCCCCAAGTTGCTAACTACTGTAGGGCAGTTGGGACAAAAGTAGAGCAAAGTACTTTGATATGTACTGTAAGTACAAGATGAAAATGTACAGGTTTCTCACCGCAATTACCTTGATACATAGAGATATACCAAATAAGTAAACATGGGAAGGATGTTGATCCAGGGAGTAATCTGACTGCCAATATTTGTGGTCAGGAAGGAATTTATTTTTCCCCTTATGAGATATCATTAGATGAAATGTCACTGTTTTTTTTTTTTTTTGTTATCCTTCCTCTGGATCAATATACTTGAAATACTCATATAGGATAAGTAGCTGTCATCTAAATTTAGCATACAGTACTGTAGGTTGAACTTGATGGATATATGTCTTTTTTCAACTTCATCTATATAACTATGTAGCCCTAGATAAAGGTACGATACTCACATCAGCATTTAGTGAATCTCCCGCTTCCTGTGGTTTGTTATAGAATCCATAATACAGTAAATACCACAAAATATCCAATAAATAGAAATAATGTCATTGTCTACCGGTCTTCTATAGACAGATGAGTAATGAGATTAAGGATCTGTATAACTCACGGCACAGTTTGGAGGTTCTCCAGTTACTAGGGCTCCCTCCGGCATGAGCGCACTGACGTGAGTACTCAGTGAAGGTGTTACACAGGCAGAAGCCAGATGCATTCCCTGCACATCGACACAAGTCCTGCACGCAAGCGTCTATGTAGAGAGCTGGATCCACAATCCGGTTACAGGGTAAAAATGCGGAGTTGGTCAGGATCACCTCACATAATCTCCTCTGTTAAATAATTTACACAAGAAGGATAAGGTGAGGACATTGTTACGAGAGCAGGAAAATATAATATGGGAGCACAACAGTAAAAGTTAACAGACCAGTCAATTATAGCAAGATCTAGTCTACAACCATGTCCTATTCCAAAATATATTGTCACATACTGTTCTTCAACTTCAAGCTTTGAGGGAGTTTTGCCTCATTTGCAAAGGGGGGAAATTGAGCTTTGTACCACTGATATAATGGGGAATTGGAAATACTGTTAAATAGAATTGAATGTTGTGATTATTCACAAATAGACTCTGTACAGTATGATACTGTTATACTTACAGAGTCTGTACAGTTGTTTTGTGGGGCCACGGTCAGATCTTGACACATTTCTGTCGGTCCATTCATCTTCTGCATGTTCCCATACTGAATGTCACTCATTTTCACTTCTGCAAGAAACCACATACAGTAGCTGTTAGTTTCCTTGATGATTATTTATATGCTTTCTCAAACCCAACATGGAAATTGTCTTACTGTTTGTAATAAATTCATTGAAAATTGGAATTCCATTGAAGTCCCCACAAAGACCACAGGTCTGGTTGGCAAATTTCTTATCCAGTTCCAACTAAAAGAAGAAAAGAACGTTTAATAAAATGATGCCCCATTGCATTATGATAAGACATATTATAGCTCATCATGACTACTTAGGATATTTCACTGCATACAAAGTGTCATGAAAATCAAGATACAAGTTTGTTTTTCAGGAAGGAACAGCAGGGGATAGTTTGGTACAGCACTGGATTCCATTGGCATGGTATTTGGTGACAGTTACCAAGATGGACTCATCTTCATTCCACATAAATTCCAGGCCCAATTTGGAAATGACTCTGATGTATATTCCACTCCTATCCACCTGGACTCCTGAGAAAGTGTATGGCAGTTGTATCCTGTGAAGGAATAACAACATGATTTCAGAAAAAAGAGTAATACAACATATTTACCATTCATAACTATATTTTATGCTATCTTAAGCAATAACACGTTGAATGCTAATGAGAGAACATATATATATTCATAAAGAAATGTTAGTGCTCTTTAAACTTCTTTTCCCAGAGGTACGAATGAGTATTGTAATGCAATTTAAAATGATTTTATTTCATAGGAAAATAACAATGTGAACATTTACGTACAGTATAGCATCTGTACCATATTTGTATTACCTTAGCCTAAAGGTAAGGGTAGGTGTGAAATATTGCATTTAGTTGCTTAGACACCTGGCAAGGGCAGATAGCCTACCAAAGGGGTCTTCAACTACTGTAGTTCTGCAAATGGTGAAATCAGAAAAACATGTAGAAATTGAAGGGCCACGTGCTGATTGTAATGTAATTTTAGGTGCATTTAAAGATGAACAAATTATTATATTTCAACCTTTTGCAAGCTTTTATCATCTGTACCATATGCATTAACATTACATTAACTCACAAGTGAGTTTCTCTGCACGTACTGTAGCTGTCTAAACAACTAGTATGAAATTAGAAGTATCCAAAGTAGGAGTTATTTGGCCACGAAAATCGCTCTGGGATGTACAGTAGTTACAGGTGAATCAAAACCGTGTCTGTTGAAGAAGACGTCACTTCATTCGCAATAGAGGGTAGATCCTAAACAAAGGTGAATAAATCGCCTTTGGGACCCCTGTCCTTTTTGTATGTCATGGTTAACATTTCTCAACAGTCACCAACACAAAAGTGGTCCACTTCTCATCCACTATTTGCACAATTAGATGAGTGGCACACTAAATAACAAGAAGCAACTCACGGGTGGCCATTGAAGGTAATTTTGTCACTGGTCAATTCAATAGAGGTTCCGTCGATCTTCATAATGATGTGACTGATGGTGGGAAGGTTCTTCACAATGGAACGCCTGATCTGAATGTTAAATTCTTCAAAGTTGCTTTTGCAGTTTGAAGCAAACAAGTAGTTGCATTTCCCCGGGTAGTGGAAGATGTCTCCATCGAATGTCTTGTAGTAGGAGTTACCCCAGGTACTACAAACTCGTCCATTGTGAGCAGTCGCACTCTCTGTAAGTCAAACAGTTGATCCTTAGAAAGTGTCCCTTATATCCCTCTGAATCATATGGTGGCACATGCATGAAGGTGGAATCTATAGTAGCTCCTAATAACCTTTGCGTTTGATCCACAAATTATTTCATTATTTGTTTATTAGTTTCTTATTCAGCTACAGTATCTCACATCCCTATCCTCTACCACGCCTAAACTCACTTACTTCTTATTACTGGAGCTGTTGTCGGTGCAATAAACGTCAGCTTTGAAGCTTCTGCAGGTTTATCTGCAGATAGAACATAGCAAATTAGGTGAGAACACATTTCCCATAAAATCCAAACACTAAACTTTTGTAAATGCTAGAGTTGAAAATAGTAACCATCCATGATGGCTATCGGAAAGGAGGAGGAGGAGTTTAGGGTTAGGATTCAAGGATGGTCCATCAAGACAAAAATGGAAACCAAAAGAAGAAAAACAAAACTGTCAACTTACTTTTGTCATAATCATTTCGTTGCTGATGATACCACGAGTTGTCAGCCTGCTCCACTTCTTCAGCAGCTTGAAATTCGTCATCTTGACTGTCATCGTAATAGTCATCATCACCTTTGGAGTGGGAGATTTCTATTAGAGATTTCTATTTGGGAGTGCTAATGAAGCTGTTATTGCACTCATTAACGTGTTGTGTTAACACTAGCGCGTTCTTTAACAGCTGTTCAGTTCAAAACAATGCCTAGCAGTTCAAAACAATGACTAAGGAGATAGCAACCGATGCCTTATTTACAGTATTATTTAGGGTGTTATTTCTCGATAAAGCGGGTAATAGCATCTGCTATATCTGTTTATTGCGAAAAAACAATGTTGCTTCCATGTAAGGACAGAAGTCATGTTTTCGTTGCGTTGCACAATTTTGGTTTATAATTTGTTGCAATGTATTCTTTAAACTGGAAAAAAATTGTTTTAATACAAGTTACAGTTAAGTACTAGTTGAATTTAAATGAACACATTTTGAAACCTAAATAGCACAGATAGAATTAAAGTGCACAAACCATAATCATCATTGTTCACAGCAGGATGTCCAGACACAAACTTTTGACCTGTAAGGAGAAAGGGACACAAATTCAAGCCCCCATATTGCACATTTACATGATCCAAACTCTCACTTTCCAAAGGCTCTCTAATAATAAAAACTTACAATCAGCAATTCACTGCATGCAAAATGTGTTGATTAGAATTTGTGCAAGACCATTAGTGCAGAATTGGAGATCATCAGACTTATGGTGCAGATCAAATGTCTTGGATGACCACAAATAAAGCATAATTGTGACTTATTTCCAGAATCCTTATATAGCATATCTGCTAGACGGTAATTATATCATTAAACTTGAAGCACCTGGCACGTATTTTTAATTTGGGCAAATATTGTATTCCACAGGTAATTGTTGAAAAGTATGAACATCTGTTCAAACCAATCTATCTGCACAATGGTAAGACTTTCCTTGTCCCTATCTGTAATAGTGTCACTCAGATTATTTGCAATACATTTATGGTTCTCCACCCAACAGTAGAAATACACCATGGGGCTTATTCTGTACGGTGTGATAGCGCAGATCTCGTGCTATCGCATGAAAAGGAATTCCTGAATGTCCCTCTTCCTTCGCCTTTGGTCCTCCTTCCCTCCCTCCCTATAAGGCAATGCTTCTGGGGTCGATGAATTGTATTTTTCTGTTATAATGTATTACACTGTATATTGTTGGCAGTTGTTTATGGTGGGACACTGTAAGTGCTATTTCGTCACAGCAGCAGTATATTTGGCATTAATAAAATATATTTGGTCCTAGAACAGAACGGTTTGCCCATTTTTGAAGGATGACTATATGGCGGGTTGACAAGATGCTCCAGGCTTGGCTGGGTCGGCGGGCTTGAAAGGCAGTTCCACGTTTGGAGGTCCTTTGGAGACCAGGTTGGGTCGGCAGACTGTAGCTGTTGTTGGGGCACGGGATCCGTACCCTTTGGATTTTGGGCAGGCTTTGCCAGGCAATTCCCCTTTACGTGGTATGTTTGTTTATTTTTTGGTTATCATTTAAGATGTGGCCTTTCCTCCTAAACTGGTGTTGGTATTATTTATGGGAAAGGAGGGGTGTGGGGGGGGGGACCTCTCCTGATTCCAGGATCATGTACACTATACTTATGCCATGTTTTATAAACCTAGAGGAATTTTATTTGTGCTAATTCCATGCATTTCTTTAAATTGATTTCCTTTGCTCTCATCTTCTTTAGTGGGAAACTGCTACATGCATTCATCATTTTATCAGTGAAGACGGACTGTCTTACCAGGTTTATCCAGCTTCTGAGACGGGTTTGTACTTGACGGCTTAAAGGAAGCATCTTGCATGTTCAGATTCCCCTGTACAGCTTCACGGGGGGAAAATGAAAAAATGTTGCTAAAAATAATAATCAAACAGAAAGTGCCACATATAGTGTAAGGACAATCTTTGACAAACAGCTAATTGATTTGTGGGTTACGGAATTATACTAGTCCTCGGAGAGAGCGCGTAGTGATGGCAGGTAACCTGCTGGCCTTTGTAATATAATCTATTACAATACTGTCTATGGCTAGACTTGGAAATGGATTAACATTCACTGGGATACAATAAACAATAACTACACCTCTGAGGGGAAACCAATAAGGTAATTGATAGAGATGGGTCTACATACAATTCCTAATCCATACAGAGAAATACATGTATAATAAAATAAAATGTGGTATATCAAATTGTGTCTACCTTAGAGAAACATACCCTTTCTCTTACCCTTTTTGTCTTCATGACTATAGAAATTGAGTGCTTACCTTGTATCCGGAGACAGGTAAGAACTGTTATGAGGGCAAATATAGGTATCCATATCCCCCTAAAAGTCCCCATTTTGCCCGCCGTTCAGTCACAAGGTACCAAACCTCAGAGTGTTCAGAGGAGGTATAGTTTCCTGAGTCCCAGCTGAGCCTTTTATAGAAGAAGCCCCAGCCTTCAGTCAACGATAGAGGACAAGCTCTGTGGATGGATATGGACGTCAAACTTAACAGATACTAAGGCTGTTACAGCATGGATCCAGGATGTTTGTGTTCTGGTAGTTGGGTGAAATTTACCTTTTTGACATGTTTTGAAGGTGATTGTGAGGAGTCAATGACAGAACAACTTGAACAAATGATAAATACTGTACATGTTTTCCTGAACTGGAAAAAATCTCAGGGCCTTTTTTAAATGATAAATACTGTACATGTTTTCCTGGACTGGAAAAAAATCTCAGGGCCTTTTTTAAATGATAAATACTGTACATGTTTTCCTGGACTGGAAAAAAAAATCTTAGGGCCTTGTGTAGCCAGGTCACTTGATGGCTACTATTCTGCCCTTGGGCTGGCAGTAAACCCTGGTACAATCAGGTTGCCAGTAGTTGATATGAGTTTTTCCCCCTCCTCCTGGCAGTACTTAAAGGCAGGACCGCCCTAAATTTGTAGGTTCTCCTTCCCCACTGAGGAAGGCAGGTCGCACAGTGGAAAGGCCTTCTCCAGTCCTCTTCCCTGCGGGGGAGAGTGAGTGTGGACCATACCTCTGCTAGAGAGGTGGGGAAGAGCTAGGACGGCTGCAGGTGCCCTTGGGCTGTAGTGACGGTCCAGGGACCATCATCCGGGGAATAGCTGAGAGTACTGCATCGGGCAGAACCTGCCTTGTTTCTGTAACTGTACAGAAGAGTAATAAAGCCGTTCCTGTGTGTATATACCTCTGGCCTGGTGCGTGACCTTACTGGGGGGAGAGGTAATACGTTCTACCGTGGGAGATCACCTTCAGTTCCTGGAGCCTGCGGCAGATGAAGGTGATGCACTGCTAAAGAGATATGTGGGGTATGAACCCCAGAAGCCTAGTCCTGTCAGAAGCCACTACCATCGGCGGATGACTCAGTCCTCCTGTTTCCAGCAGGTATCATGCACCACACGATCAGTAATGGTAGAAAATCTCCCAGGGGGTGTGGGAAACACCGTTACATTTGGAGGCACTGCTGAGATCTGTAACAGGACAGGCTTTCAGCTAAACAAAGCTGTAAGTAACGAGGTACGCTTCCAGAACAAGTGCTAATGAAGGAGGGAGACTAGGTATAGTGTCCAGGGGACCCCGGCATACCATAATCAGGGCCCATTTTCCCCGCCATGGAACTATGACATAGACTGCCCTATCAGGTGAATGGTTTGGAGACAAGGGCTATTGCTGTTCTATGTCGCCCTGAGGCGGGTAGTCGGGATGCCTAAAGGGGGTGCTCTGGTTAACTGAGTTCCAGGGACCTCTGGAGAGAGTCCGCGATACTGGCAGTCGAGTGGGGCAGCGTATGAGTACTGATTGGGAGTATCTTAAGAGGGGTACCTGACGTACAAGGTGCCTGAATCTCCGCTAGAAGAAGCCCAGAGTACTACTAGCCGTAGCCAAATCATGGAACCACAAAGTGCTTGCAATGGACTGTAATCGTGTGCAGCGTATCAAGATGGAGCTTTGCTAACCTGGGGTACAACCAACTCTTGGTTGACCGACACCATGTGCTGTACAGATCCACAAGAAATGAGTTCCCGCCAAAATCACGCAGACCGCGTGGTCCAGTTGCAAAATAAAGAGAATGGTGTTGCCACTTTATTATGGAGTGCTACCAGGGAATATGGACTTTGATTTCAAGGATCTGACCGGCTCTGATACCGAGCCAGATGATGATGAGTCTACCTTGCTGCTGACGATCAGAGAGTCTAAGGGCTCTAAATACTGCTAATGGGGATCCGTATGCCCCGATGATTGTACCAGATTGTACCAGATTCAGAGATGGTTCCAGACCCAGTTCCCGACAAGGTGCCAGAGACGGTCAGAGATCTGGAACCAACGCAAGTAACAATCGAAGTGTCCCCGCTGGCATCTCACCAGAGCGGTGGTAGGACAGCTGCGGTGTGTATCCAGCCAAAGGTGTTCCCGCTTCCTTCCTAAAGAGGAGCCGAGAATCGTGAGGGCACGGCCAAAGTGACGGATGGGCGTTCCCTTTACGGCGACCTAGTTGGCGTACCAGCATTCCGATCTGAGGGTACCAACGTTCTAGTCTGTCAGCGGAGCAGTGATAGACCACCTCTTTACTCCCAGCAAGGTCCAACTGAGACTTCCGGAGAGAAGGCCTTGGACGGTCTTGACCTCTACGAGGGGGACGACAGTGACACGCTTTCCCAAGGACGGGATGTCGACGCACTTCCGGTGAGGGGCCTGGACTTGCTTCAGGATCTCGTGATATCTTCCTGTATTAATGTTACTGCTACGGCAACTGCCGGGGCGGATGAGAAGAAATCGATCCTTGCTCTGGTGAGTACTGTCTTATCAGAAACCCAGAAGCCTAGTTCTGTGACCCCACTACCATCAGACCTCCTGTTACCAGCAGGTATCATGCACCACACGACCAGTAATGGTAGAATCTCCCAGGGGGTGGGGAAAACACTGTTACACTTGCAACATCTGAGCTGTGGTGTAAAGCAGTGATTTATATTGATCCATGCAGAGATGTCCATCGTTCCCCAAACTTTTTACACTTTTTTTTTCTCAATTGTGACTTTTGTTCACATTTTTGTAACATTTATAACTTTTTAAAATGTTGCCGACAAGTATGTAGAGCAGCGGTGCGCAAACTGGGGGGCGCGCAAGATTGTTTAGGGGGGGCGCAGGAAGCAGCGGCGATTTTGCCAGGAGCAGAGGGAAAAAAGCCGTCTGCAGCTGCAATTTTTCTTTTGGCCTTTAGGTGGCGCTGTGCTACAGTACACAGCAGCATCTCGTTGCTTCCTGCATCAGCGTGTGTGACATGGGGAGAGAGGGTGAGTGAGACTGGCACATGGGGGGGGAGTGAGACTGGGACATGGGGGAGTGAGACTGGCACATGGGGGAGTGAGACTGGGACATGGGGGAGTGAGACTGGGACATGGGGGAGTGAGACTGGGACATGGGGGAGTGAGACTGGGACATGGGGGAGTGAGACTGGGACATGGGGGGGAGTGAGACTGGGACATGGGGGGGAGTGAGACTGGCACATGGGGGAGTGGGACTGGGACATGGGTGAGTGAGACTGGCACATGGGGTGAGTGAGACTGGGACATGGGGGAGTGAGACTGGGACATGGGGGAGTGAGACTGGGACATGGGGGGGAGTGAGACTGGGACATGGGGGGAGTGAGACTGGGACATGGGGGGGAGTGAGACTGGCACATGGGGGGGAGTGAGACTGGGACATGGGGGGGAGTGAGACTGGGACATGGGGGGGGGAGTGAGACTGGGACATGGGGGGGGAGTGAGACTGGGACATGGGGGGGGAGTGAGACTGGGACATGGGGGGGTGGGAGAGTGAGACTGGGACATGGGGGAGTGGGAGAGTGAGACTGGGACATGGGGGAGTGAGTGTGAGACTGGGACATGGGGGAGTGAGACTGGGACATGGGGGAGTGAGACTGGGACATGGGGGAGTGAGACTGGGACATGGGGGGGAGTGAGACTGGCACATGGGGGAGTGGGACTGGGACATGGGTGAGTGAGACTGGCACATGGGGTGAGTGAGACTGGGACATGGGGGAGTGAGACTGGGACATGGGGGAGTGAGACTGGGACATGGGGGGGAGTGAGACTGGGACATGGGGGGAGTGAGACTGGGACATGGGGGGAGTGAGACTGGGACATGGGGGGGGAGTGAGACTGGGACATGGGGGGGGGAGTGAGACTGGGACATGGGGGGGGAGTGAGACTGGGACATGGGGGGAGTGAGACTGGGACATGGGGGGGAGTGAGACTGGGACATGGGGGGGTGGGAGAGTGAGACTGGGACATGGGGGAGTGGGAGAGTGAGACTGGGACATGGGGGAGTGAGTGTGAGACTGGGACATGGGGGAGTGAGTGTGAGACTGAGGCATGGGGAGGGTGTGAGTGACATGAGGGGGGTGAGAGTGTGAGATGGGGAGGGGGGTGAGAGTGAGTGTGACATGGGAAGGGGGGGTGAAAGAGCTACATGGGGATGGGGATGAGAGAGACATTGGTGGGAGGGAGGGAGACACTGGCAGGAGGGAGAGAGACACACAATGGCTGGTTGGAGAGTGCAAGAGAGACACTGTGGGGAGGGAGAGGCAATGGCTGGAAGGAGATTGAGAGACAATGGAGGAATGGAGACACTAGGGGGAGGGAGAAAGAGAGAGAGACACACAGGGGGAGGGAAAGAGAGTGGGGGGAGACACTGAGGGGAGGGATAGAGAGGGACTGGAGGGGGAGTGAGAAATACAGGGAGTTGGAGAGACTGGAAGAGGAGTGTGAGACTGGAAGAGGGGAGAGAGTGAGAGACAATGGGGGGAGGGAGAAATAGACACACACTGGGGGGAGGGAAAGAGAGTGGGGGGGGAGGGGGAGACACTGAGGGGAGGAATAGAGAGGGACTGAAGGGGGAGTGAGAAATACAGGGAGAGACTGGAAGAGGTTAGAGAGGTCCTGAGGTGTTCTAATGTGGCGGGAAGAGAGAGATTAATAATACAGCAGAAATGGGAACGCTATTAGACAAATATTATAATATTTATTTTTAAGTTATGTAATTTGTGCTATAAATACTTTTTTTGTAGACGCGTGGCGGGGGCGTTACAAAGCTGGTTCGCCCTCAATGGCTGAACCAGCTCACGTGCGCTGACGTCATGTGATTTTGATTACATCAGGCAGGGGGGGCCCGAGAAATTTCATGGATGAAAAGGGGGGCTCGGCATAAAAAGTTTGCTCACCCCTGATGTAGAGGGCCGGGTGACCCGAGCTTCAGATCTTGTAACCTTGACTCCTGATGATGAAATTGTTTTGGTGAACTTTACTTTTTTGAAAGAAAGTTACATATTTTATTTGGGGGCATTTTGCCTAGTCCAGGACCTTCAGTTAAAATGTTGCGTATCTCTAGTCAATGGGGTTGTCCTCCTCCAGTACCTGGCAGAAAAGGGTACATGTTGAAATAAATCTTTAGATGAATGTATAAAAGTGCAATGTATTTCTTCACACAGGAACTGGCAGGTTAACACCACTCAAGGCCTTGCAGATTTAATTGATCTAATGTGACAGGAGAATTGTGGCACTTACCAACACCAATTTAGATATATCTTATTGTAATATTGCTGTTGACTAACCCTCCCTATAACTTGTCTCTCAACTGCTCAAAACCGTTTCCAAGTCTGTGCTAAATGATCCAAACAAAAATGTTATATTTAGCATATACTGTATAGTGGTGTTAAAACAAACAATTCTTTGTATTGACATATTAACCTGCAGTAATCTCTGCTATTCGCTGGCATTTGGAAGCCTGCCCCATATATCTACAAGAGACTTAAAAATGCAAACTGTGCATTTTACAGTATGTTTCACGTCATATAAAAGTTTCCTTTGACATATTGCATTTATTTTTTTGAATGAATGTGTCAACTTTATTCCATTTCTCTAGTACCTCTATGTAGAGCTATGTATGTATGTCTTTATTTATATAGCGCCATTAATGTACATAGCGCTTCACAGCCGTAATACGCTGTATACAGCTGTAACTGTTTCATACGCTCATAATATATATTTTCTTTAACTGTGCACGCAATGTCTTGTATATAATGTATACCTTGTTCATTTATGTAACTGTACTTGTAACCATGTATTATTTGTTTTACTCTGTGCCCAGGACATACTTGAAAACGAGAGGTAACTCTCAATGTATTACTTCCTGGTAAAATATTTTATAAATAAATAAAAAATAAAATAATACACGTGACAATCATATAAATAACAAATAGTACAAATAACAGATCATGGGAATAAGTGCTTCAGACATAAAAGTAACATTGTAGAAGAGGAGTATCTGCTCCGAAGAGCTCACAATCTAATTGGTGGGGAGAATGTACAAAGACAGTAGGAGGGCATTCAGGTAAGTGCGTCTGTATGGGGCCAAGCTTTATGTATCTTGTATAGTATTAGCTACGGTGCTACTCATATGCTTCTTTAAGCAAGTGTGTCTTAAGGTGGGTCTTAAAGGTGGATAGAGTGGGTGCTAGTCGGGTATTGAGGGGAAGGGCATTCCAGAGGTGTGGGGCAGTCAGTGAAAAGGGTTTAAGGCGGGAGAGGGCTTTAGATACAAAGGGGTAGAGAGAAGAAATCCTTGAGCAGAATGCAAGAGTCGGGATGGTGCATAGCGAGAAACCGCCCAAATCCAGGTGGGTGAAACCACCCAAATCCAATTTCACGGATTCTTGCTGGTTACCCCCAAAATCCGTTTCGTGGTATAAAATCCGCACATGGATTTGGGCGGTTTCAATTCACGCGGATTCATCAAAATCCGCCATTGGATACAACCCGTGCACAGATTTGTAGAATCCAATCCATGGATTCAGCGATCCGTTGGTGGATTCTTAAGAATTGGCCAATGAATTGCTGAATCCGCTGATAGGATTCTACATATCCGTCCACGGGTTGCAGAATCCGAGGAGTGTATTGGTAATAATAATAAAAAATCCACAAAACGCGAATCGCCCCTTTTGACATTGATCTGCTGAAATCCACAGACCAAAGGAACCGGACGAACTGCTGCAGATCCAAATTCGCCCCAAAAAATTCCCCCATCTCTAGATCTATGACCTGACCTGGTGGAAATTTCTGATGCAAAAGAAAGGGAAGAAAGAACAGAGACACACATTTTAATGAAGCCCATTACAATATGTATTTCTCCATATATGTGCAATAATATGCTTAATGCATCATTACTGTTCCCTACAACGCCTCATATTCCTTAATGTGCGGTACATTCTCCCTGTAACTTATCTCATTGCTCCATGCAACTCACTATATAGTAACTCCTCCTTAACTCCTAATATAGCTCCATGTAACCACTCCACATAACTCCTCTTCATTGTCACATATTCTCCTTCCCATTGATACTTCCCAAATCACAAGTTAATATACAGAATTTAATAGGATCAAGTGAATGATCCTCTGAGGAAGTGACGTTATCACGAAACGCGTAGGGTCAGAGGTCACGGCGCCTTTGGAGGAAGCTGGTTCTGTGTTGCGTTTTGGACCATCCCCACAGGAAGTGATGTCAGCGCGAGAGAGGTCTCATTGCATTCATCCTTATATCATTCATCCTTATATCTCCGCTTCTCCGTATCATATTTAGGAATCCCCTGGAATCGGAGGGAGTTTGAAGCAATATTCTACCTACCCGAGTGTTCACGGAGGACTCGCTCTGCTTTAGTCATCTGCCCCTGTTTTTTCTTCTACGCCCATTGTATCCGGCCCTGTTGTAAGTAGGGTTTTGGGTTTTAACCCCTTGATGATCCGCTGCAACAGGCTCCTCTGTTTTAATAAATTAGTTTATATTTTCAGCTTCTGTGTTTTATGTTGTTTCATGTTGTTTGTCCTTTTTGTTTATATGTAGTTTGTGTATGTATGCAGTATACACTATGATTTTTTCTTTTGTATCTGTCCACGTGTCACGGACAAATTGAATGGAGTTTCCATATTGATTTGGACCTACTGGACTTTCACCCCATGTGGACTCGTTGGACATTATCCTTTGTTGTGGGCGCTGGTTTGTATCTGGTTTTCTGGGCTCCATCTGGTGTTGTTCTTACCAGTTGATTCCTGGCTGCCCTGCCACATCTTATTTTTTCCTTGCATATTCTGTTGCATATTGTTTATAGTTTGTATTCTATAGGGATCAGCGCTTTGTAAGCACATTTCTTTTTGTTGTAGGATCAAGTGAATGCGTTAGCAAACAGTAGAAGTTCCGCATGCGCCATAGAAGTCTTTAGCATTTGTGTCAGAAATCACCAAACAACAGTTCGAAAATATATGTGATGGATATGTGATGGGGTATCTATTGCCCTTCTGCTTTTCTTAAGATGTGATGGCTTTGTATAAAGTCACAATTATTTGTAATTGAACTAAGCAAATAATTTTGCTGTTTGGTCCCACAATCTGAAGCTAAAAAAAATACTGTAGAAGTATAATATTTTTATATTATTAATATATGTGTTACTATATGAAAATTCATGCCTTGTGTTGCAGTGTATTATGGGTAGCAGTGAAGCAGTAGAATAGACATATGAAAGACGTTTTTTTCCTGAACTTTATGTCACCTTATAATAGCTGACTCTGTGCTTATTTTCCTGAGGTGGGCCCCTCGAGATCTTATCTGTTAATTGTCTCTTTGTAGAGTTAGTCAAGTGATATACAGCTGTTAGCCTTGAAGGGGGAAGATGAGGTTGCCAGGCACCATAAGTTTTTTTTATTTTATGTTGAGCCTGACAAAATATTTGGCAAATGTATACCCAATAATGACATCATATAAGATAGGAAATGAGATGCCAAATGAAAGTAATAAATATACTGACGTGAAATTATGTGTAGCCATGTTTAAAAATGGTATACAGTTCTCTATCATGCTGGCAGTAAACCTGGTAAGTATACAGGATTGCCAGCATCAATCATGGAGGTTTGTCCACACACCCTGGTGAGGTGTCATATGTATTCAAGGGGAGTGGTAACATGCTCTGAGTCCACTGTTAATGACATCAGAGATGTGGCTATTCCCTAAGTTATATAAGACACAGCACTGGCCAAAGTTAGGTGGTTCTGAACTTGTAGTTCAAGAGTGTGGCTCTACAGTAAGCAGTAAGGCTGGCAGGCTCAGAGAGAGTGTCTACACTGTGTCCAGGGACCTGGCACAGGTGGTGATCTCCCTGAGGGGAGAGGTGATCCAACTCCATTGGGAGGGCAGATTCTTCTGAAAGAAAGTGCTGTAGAAGAATGAGCGGCTGAGCTGACTGCTGCGAGGGGCAGTTGCCTACCCTGACAATAAAGATGCCCTTATTTATCAAAACCCTCATGTGTGAGTGTGGAGTTACTCAGCAGAGGAAGGCACCAAGAAGGAGTTCCTCATCAGATCCATCTCCCTGCGGAAGCAGAGATCCTGATGGGGTGGAGGCGCTGCACTGGATATAGGTAGGACTCAAGCACACTACCTCAGCGTCTGTCTTGCTGATATCCCCATACCAACATCATGCGGGAGACTCAGGAGTCCTGTAGCCAACAGGTGCACCACCAGACACATCCATGTAATGGGGACCGGTTAGACCACAGGGGCCAATCTGAGATTGGGTGGGTCAGGAGGGGTCCAGAAACACTGTTACATTTGGAGGCGAGCTGCTGAGATCTGCATCAACAGGACAGGCTTTTGCTAGGCACACTAGCGGACAGGGAGAGTGTATGCTGCCAGTCAGTGCTGTGTTTGGGATGGAACCTAGGGGTAGTCATGGGGCCTGATGGATTTGTCAGCTCACAGGGACGACCTAGGACCCTGGAAGGAGTTAGGTGGGTCTGGAGACAGGACTATAGCTGTCCTAGTCACCTTGAGGCAGCTAGTTGGTAGGATGCCTAAAGGGATAGCCTGTTAACGAGGTCAGGAATCCTGGAGAGGGTCTGCGCTAGGCTGGCCAACAGTAGGTAGACGCCCTAGTACTGCATGGAGAAACCAGAGTACTCTAGCCAGTTCCAGACCACTTACCGTATAAAGCACAGACTGGAGGGAGGAGGACACAGCATACACTGAGAGAGTGAGCCTAGCCTGAGGTAGTGCAACACGAGTCAGACTTACATCAGGTACACAGGTCGTGCATCGGGCATTCTTTATTGCATCGGTATGGTAGCTGCCCCGCAGAGTGGAGCTCTATGTGCGATAACAGAAACAAATACAGTGAAAAGATGGCGACCGCAAGAATGGAGGATCCGCGTGGCGGACGGAGGCAGATGGAGGGAGCGCACGTGGTGTGCGTTCCACGGAAGAGCAAGCGGCAGAAGGGACTTTTGCAAGCATGGTGTGGAGTGGCGCCAAGGCTGTGGCCGCACCGTTTTGGTCCTGCTTAGGACCGCGGGGTACTACCCTGGAGGACAGTGTTGAGGACATTGTGGTACTGTGTGAAAGGAACGGAGAATCTGCTCACCAGCCGGCGATGCCTATGCAAAGATCCACCTCAATTGCAATTGTGAATGGCCGGGCAAACCAAGATGGCGGCTCCTGCTTCCCTGGGAGAACGCGTGGGATGGATGCGGGAAATTCTGCAAACGCCAAAGTTGCAGACAGTTGGGTGGCATTGGCGCCAAAAGGAGAACCCCATCCTGCTGGGAGGTATGGCGCGAAAGCTGTGGCCGCGCCCTCATGGACAGTGACAGGCTCAGCCCCAGTGCTGGGTCACCCCGTGAACTTGTGGGACCATCCCCTAATATCAACCAGGGGGAGTGGTTTCCAGTTGTGCCAAATGCGGGTGGAGCTGGCGGAGGGAGCAGTTATTAAACCAACCCCTGCACTTCAGTTACGAGGAGCCAGTGAACTGAGCAGACCACTACAAAAAGTGTCTCCTATAATCAACATGGCCAGCCAAGCAGAAAAGGAAATGGACATTTCCGCGCACCCCTACTCTGCACCGGGAGGCTTCCTGTGCTCACGGCAGGTGGTAAAGAGACAATTAAGTGTCTGTGTATGCAGTGTCGGCTGCCGGGTGGTGCGGTCAGCACAAAGGCCAGGTGCCCCCAATGTGGCATTCACTACTTGTGGGCCGTGCAGTCGTTCGTACCTGGACAGACCGTGGAGGCGGGAGCGGACACAGCCATGCTGACGGCTGAAGCCCCGCGTGCGGCCTGGAAAGAACCAGTACCTGGGGATCGCTCCTAATGATTAAAACGGAGCTGGAAGAGAAAAGGACCTACCCACAAGGGGAGAACCGAGAACCCTACCATCGGTCCCCGACGGGAGTGCCACTTTCCGAGTCGGAGTTAGGCTCCTCGGACAAGGAACAAGCGACACCGACGAAGGTGGTGATGCACCTACCGGCGGACCACTACAGCGGTGCTGTGGAGGAAACGGCACTTACCTGTGTCGCTGCGGAGCAGAGTCTCAAGTCGCCCGTGCAGAGGCAACCGGAGAGGTGGAGTCCCACGGTCGTGGTGACTGGCAGAGCAGACGGCGGAGAAGGAACCATCCCGAGCCGACGGAGCGGTGAGCGACACCCTTGCCCTCCACAGGCGCCGGTGGTGGCAACGGCGGAGAAAGGCCTAATCCGGGCCCGAGTGGAGCGGAGAGCAGAACCATCACTTCCGGCGGCGGATGTCGTTCTGGAGGAAGAGGTTCCGGTGGGGAGCCCAACCCAAGATGGCGGCGGCGAGTCCCGCGAGATTGATGACATCACATCCGGCGGACACAGCGGAGCCGGGTGGAAAATGGCTGCGTCCTCGCGACCAACCAGCTGTACCAGATCGCCTGGATCCGGGAAGAGCTGGCAGGCCCTGCGAAAACCTGGAAGCAGTGAGACAGGAGAACCGGAAGGCCAGTCCGATGGCACCGGGCAAGGTAGCACGAAGTTGCGGGTCGTAGCCCTGCGGATGCCGGCAGTATTTCCCTATGCCCAACCCCCAGCCATAGTTTAAACCCGTGCCCCTGTCACTTTGTCCTATGGGTCCCAATCCAGCCAAGGGTTATCTGGGGAGTCCCGATCTAATTCAGATGAACGGACTGGGGCGAACTTGGACTGGGGAGAGTGCTTTACATCGGATGATGGGTCGGGTGGGGGAATGTACACACGACAGGTGTCTTGTTCCAGCGAGTGTACCAGTACCGCAAGTGTCACCAGTAGGCCCAAAAGGCTAGGGTCCAATTCCAGGTCCACCGGTACCTCGGGGATATCCTCAGGGGGAGAGCAAGAGGATGGTGAGGGTACTGTGGCGGTACCAGAAGGTGCCGCAGAGAAGGAGACCAGGTGGTGGGCACCCAGGTTTGAGGGGTACGAGGCCTGGCTGGACCGCACTCGGTTTATCTTAAGGAGAGAAGGGGTCGTGGACTACTGGTGGGGAGTAGGGGAATTTACAGAGGAGGAACGCCTAGAGGAGTGTAGCCGGGACCCCCTTGATCACCAATTGTTCTTGTGGGGTGGGTGAGTTCTGCAGTAGGGAACGCTACGATATAGGAGGTTCCGCGTAGAGGGAGCGTCATGTTGAAGGTTGGCGCAGGTGCAGGATTGCCCGGCAGGAGGTTGTGCATGCGCGGGCATAGTGACAAAAGCCCGCGAAAGAGGAGAGCTCTGATAGGAGGGAGGCCGTGGGACTACGGGTCCCAGCAGCCCCGCGGACCATCGTGACGCGCAAGGACCAATGAGATGCGAGGAAGGGAGGAAAACGGGTCGAGGGGCGGGCACGTGAGTCAGAGCTAGCGGTGGGAGGAAGGAGAAGGAGCTCCGGTGTAGGGAGGCATTCCGCCCCCTACCTAGGCCTCATACCCCAGGCCCAGTTAGACCCTGAGCCCCAGTAGTGTGAAGATGAGCTAGGGACTGGCTATAGATAGGTTCCGGTTCCCTTATTGTGTGTGTGATTGCTATCAGGAGATTTCCAAGACAGCGGGAGGTCGGTACTCAGACTCCGCTGCCTTGCTGCTGCGCGTCTGAGTGGGATTACCCGGACACCTACGGGCGACATCATCTAGGCCCACACCGATCCTTTGTGAAGACTGTTGCAGGACCGGGTACTGGAGTGCCCGGCAGGTAAACTACAAGTGCACCAACGATATCACTATTCATTCAGGACACAGTGGCTGCGCAGTCACACACATATTGATTCACTGTCTCACTTGAGGGTGGGGGAAATAATGGACGAGGTAACTGGACACGGGTGGGATCACCCGGTGAAAGGGGAGGGTAGTGAGCGTCCTGCGAGACGCAAAGTATAGTGTCTGCCTAAATTAGGGATGCTGGTTGATGATAAAGGAGGAGAGAGGATACATCATTTCTTTCATGCTAGTAAAGTTAATTGGTTTTACTGCTGTGTGGGTGTGTTGATGTACATAAGGTCCTGCGAAGAACCACTTCCCCTCTGGCAGAAGCAGTCGCAGGTGGAGGCGCTGCACCAATTATCAAGTATTGCGCGTGCCCCAGGCTCTCCGTCGCAGAGGCTTAGGCCCTGTGAGCCTACAGGTTATACAGCATATGGTAGTGGTCTGTGTTCGCTAGGAACCAGGGCTACATTTGGAGGCGCTGCTGAGATCTTAGACCTTGGGTGCCCCTCGAGCCAAAAATACCGCCACCATGACCCTTCCCTCGTGTCAGAAAGTACGCGACTGGGCGCGGCAGATGCGAACGCCCGCCCGCCGCGCAGTGGCTGTGACCCAAGTACCCATGGCCCTACCCTTAGAGACATTACAAACGGCCCTCCAACAACTACCGGGTTTTGCCAAAGCCCGCCTGGTAGATGTCCTCATAGACCAAGACGCTAAGTGGAACACCTTGCTAGTAGATTGCCGGCGAGATCTAGTGGTCCTCGAACCTGTGGTTCCTCAATATCTGCTGCTTCTCAACTCTCTGCCCGGCGGCAGCCCCCTTGTCTACCCACTCCGGGACCCCCCTGTGGAGGAACTGGGTGACGACGATCCTACGCTTCCCTTTGCGCACTACCCCGCGAGCGAAGCGGGCCGCTGTCCGTCAGAATCTAGCTATCCAGGGTCTAGCGTATCCGAAGAAGCAGGGTTGCGTAGTGACATGCTGCAGAAACTAAATGATAAGATAGACCGGTTAACCACCCCATCAAGTTTACCTCCGTTAGTAGAAGCGCTCACCCTGGCCACGCATTCTCAGAACTACAGGAAATTGAAGGCCTTCTCTGAGACTCTACCTGTACCCAGATGGGATAGACCCCTGGAAAGAACACACTCGGGGGTAATGGAAGAATGGTCCTGTACCAACGTCGTGAAACGCCAACGACTCATGGAGTGTTTGAGACCCCCGGCGTCCACCCTGATTAGCATCCACCGAGAACAGTATCCCGACCTGACCTCTCGGATGATGATCGAGTTCCTCGTCGAGGCCTATAGCACGACCGAGGATGATGGAGCCATGTGGGCCAAATACTATGTCATCAACCAGAAGGAGGGAGAAGATTTGTCTGCCTACATTCACCGCGTGCAAATTTCATTAGGGCCCCTGTTGCATCATAAGTACGTAACCGCCTCACAGATGGATGAATATCTCCGTAAACAATACCTACGGGGATCCAGTCCTAGTCACCCTATTGCGAACATGATACGTGATAACCTCACTCGAGGGCCTCCCCCCTCGTTTATCAAACTATTACAGCAAGTCAAAGAGCACGAAACGCATCTCATGCTTCACTCCCCACAGAAGCCAGCAGCCCCAAACCCAAGGGAGGTGCAGAGAAGAAGGAGGATCCTCTGAACAAACCTGGCCCTGAGCGGCCGAAATACGCCGGACGAACCTCGCCCCCGTATGATCACCGTACCCCACCCAGGGATATGTCCTGCTACAAGTGCGGGAAGAAAGGGCATATCTCCTACGATTGTCAAATGGGAGAGTTCCGGCCTCGGAGCCCGTCACCCAAGAAGTTCACTCCCAATGCCATGATATGTGGTGCTTACGCGGCCAGCGGAGAAAACCCTGTTTCCAACCAAAGTGGTGAAGGACCTGATGACGAGAGTAACCGCGTGGGACCAGTAGCGCAGATATGGGTGCTAGTAGACGGTATCTACTCCTCCGCCCTACTGGACACGGGATCTCAGGTGACCATCATATATCGAGGATTTTATGATCGACACCTCCAGAAGCGGCCTCTGAAGTCGGCAGGGCACATCAAAGTAAGAGGACTAAGCAATGAAGACTACCCCATCGACGGCATAGTAACCGTGGGCCTAGAAATACAACAGCTCAATACTGGAAAGTCCCACCCCATGAATGTGGACGCCCTAGTGTGCCCCGAACCCAAAGATCCACCTCAGTATCCGATCATCCTAGGCACGAATGCGGACATTGTACAAGCCGTTATCCGGGCCTATCTACAAGAAACTAATGAGTTACCCATGTCCAGCCTACAACTGCAGCTTGTCCAAGTGAACCCAGATTCTTCCCCGACACCCTCTGAGGACTATGGACTGTTGTTCTGCGGCCGCGCTGGGCTGACCAGGCTTTTACCAGGAGAGACGCAGAGGGTACCCGCCTGGTGTGCATATGCTGAATGAGTAGACGAGGAGCAGCTCTTTTCCCTAGAGAGCACGCCAGAAAAAGATGCCCAGCGAGGATATCGGCTGGTACCGGAATTCCGGGATTGGCCGACCGCCATTCCCCGTCGGATTTATGTGATGGTTCAGAATCTTTTGCCATTTCCTATGGTCATCGACGCCGGACAGAGAATAGGGAGAATTTACCCTGTAAGCTCAGTAGACGAAGCAGTGCAAGTAAAGGCTACCCGAGTGGAATGTCCCGGTTCGAACCTAGACTTTGACTTTGGCTCATCCGGACTGTCCGACGCATGGAAGGAACGGTTGCGAGCTCAGCTGGAAGAGAGACGAGCAGTATTCTCTACCGGGAGATGGATGTGGGGTGCAGCCGCAGTGCTCAACACACTATTCGGATGAGGGATACAAAGCCCTTCCGGGAGCGTTCCCGCCGGCTCGCTCCTAGAGACGTAGATGATGTACGGGCGGTCCTTCACGAGATGGAAGAAGCCGGAATCATCACGGAGTCACGAAGCCCTTACGCTTCTCCCATAGTGGTAGTGAGGAAGAAGAATGGGACCGTGAGGTTATGCGTAGATTACCGGACACTGAACAATCGGACGGTATCGGACCAGTATAATCTGCCCCGCATAGAGGAAATCCTGAACACCCTACACGGAAGCAAATGGTTCAGTGTACTGGATCTCAGATCTGGCTACTACCAGGTACCCATGAGTCCCGAGGATCAAGAAAAAACGGCGTTCATTTGTCCACTGGGGTTCTACCAATTCACCCGCATGCCTCAAGGTATATGTGGAGCCCCCTCCACATTCCAGCGGCTATTGGAGAAGACTTTAGGTGACTTGAATCCATGAGAGTGCCTAGTGTATCTGGATGACATCATAGTCTTTGGGAAAACCCTGGAGGAACACGAGGCCCGGCTCCTGAAAGTGCTTGACCGATTAGCTCACGAAGGACTCAAGCTCTCCCTGGATAAATGCCGCTTCTGCAGGACATCGGTGACTTACGTGGGGCACATAGTGTCCGCCGAGGGGATTGCCACTGACCCCGCCAAAATAGAAGCCGTCGTAAATTGGCCCGACCTGACAATGTGGCGGAGTTGCGATCATTCCTGGGATTCTGTGGATACTATCGCAGGTTTGTGGAGGGGTATTCCCGACGGGCCAAACCTCTTAACGGTCTTCTCAAAATATATCCGGAAGACACCGGTCGGAAGGCCACGCCTGCCCGACAGCCATTCAGGGACAAGTGGATGACAGAGTGCGAACAAGCCTTCGTGAACCTGAAACATAGTTTGACCGTGGCCCCGGTGTTGGCCTATGCAGACCCCGAACAACTGTATATATTACATGTGGATGCTAGTCTAGGCGGGTTAGGGGCGGTGTTACATCAAGGGTATCCAGAGGGGCTGCGACCCGTAGCTTATATCAGCCGCAGTCTTACCATCAGTGAACAGAACTACCCCGTGCACAAGCTCGAGTTCTTGGCCCTCAAGTGGGCCATTGTAGACAAACTTCGTGATTACCTACACGGGGTGTCGTTCGAGGTGCGGACCGACAACTATCCGCTTACCTATATCATGACCTCCGCCAAATTCGATGCGGCGGGGCACTGCTGGCTGGCCACCCTATTCAACTACAACTTCACGCTGAAGTATAAACCAGGTCCTCTGAACATTGGGGCTGATGCATTGTCTAGGCGACCAGGTCTGCTACAACCCCCGACGACGACCAATGGGAAGAAATTCCGGGACCCGGGATAAGGGCCCTGTGTGGCACCGCTGCAATAGTCAATGATCAAGTGGCGTTCTCTGAGTTACGGGTGGCCGACTCCCTGGGATGCGCATCCCACGCTATCCCGGCAGCCTATCGGGACCCCAGCGGTATGCATGTTACTGCTGACAAGATCATAACCTGGAAGGATATGGTGCGCTACCAATAACGAGACCCGGTAGCCAGGGCTATTCGCCATGCTATCAAGCACAACCGACCTGACCTCCTCCGGCATGCTCCGGGCGACGTAGGAGGCATACTGCGGCGGGAAGCTGACAAATTCGAAATACGGGACAATTTGCTATACCGAGTTGTAGAGTACCATAACCACCCGAATAGGAGACAGCTAGTACTACCTAAACGATTACAGTATATGGTGCTGAGGGCGCTACACGATGAACATGGCCATTTGGGTGTTGATAAGACTTTTGGATTGGTGAGGGATCGGTTCTTCTGGCCGAAAATGAGGGAGTCAGTAGAACATCACTGTCATCGGTGTGAAAGGTGTATTCAGCGCAAGACATTGCTCACCAGGGCCGCCCCAATGGGCCATTTAAAAAGTGCTGGGCCCATGGACTTAGTATGCATGGACTTCCTATGTATCGAGCCTGATATCCAAGGCATCGGCAATGTGCTGGTCATCACTGATCATTACACTAGGTATGCCCAGGCCTTCCCGACGAAAGACCAAAAAGCAATCACAGTGTCCAAGGTGCTTTGGGAAAAGTATTTCATACATTACGGGCTTCCCCAACGACTACACTCCGATCAGGGTCGAGACTTCGAAAGCAAATTAATAAGAGAGCTGCTAAAACTCCTACACATCACCAAATCCCGAACCACCCATATCACCCGGAAGGGGATGCCTTGCCCGAACCATTTAACCGCACGTTACTGAACATGCTGGGGACATTGATGGGAGCAGAGAAAACTGAGTGGAGCCACCATATGGAAACCTTAGTACACGCTTATAATTGCACTCGACACGACTCCACCGGGTTTTTTCCCTATTTCCTGATGTTTGGCAGAGAAGCCCGATTGCCTGTAGATATACGGTTGAGAGTCTCCACTGACGGAGTACACAATGCCACCCACTTCCGATATGTACAGAGACTACAAGAGAACCTGCAACGGGCCTATCAGCAGGCAGAGAAATCCACAGAGAAACTGAACACCGGAAACAAACGGCATTATGATCATAAGGTCAAACACAGAGACATTCAGCCGGGAGACACCGTACTCCTTCGCAATTTAGGAGTGCCTGGGAAACATAAGCTGGCTGACCGATGGAGAGAAGGAGTGTATGAGGTAGCATCGCAAATGCCCGGACTTCCAGTCTATCGCATCAAAGACTCGGAGGGTCGGGTGAAGACATGGCACCGAAATCACTTACTCCCTATTCCGCAAGTGGAGGACGGGGAAGTGGAATGGCCTGCAACCTCATTGGATGGTGATATTATACAAGGAGAAGACGCTTCTACGCCCCACGACACAAGACAGCAAGAAGATCAGCAAGAGGGAACCTCTCATAGGGGCCCTCAACAGCGAGCACCTCGCGGCGAAGCTACGGGTAAAGGGCTCGGGGAGCACACGCCCCATTGGGTGGCTCTGGAAAGTTTGTCACTGGACCCGCTGAGTCCATGCTTTGTACCAAGTCCTGATAATATAGAGACTGTAAGCCCCACAAGGGAAGAACTTGAGCCTCAAGACCAAGATAGTCACTCTCCCAAGGGAGTGACCGAGCAACAGTTAAGGCGAAGTCAAAGGAATGGGCAACCTCCAATGAGGATGTCCTATGATCAGTTTGGGGCACCCCACTATGAGGCTCAGTAGTGGGCTCGCAATCGAGTAAAATCAGTGATTGTGATGTTTAGCGAAATGTACAATCTGATTTAGAATGGGGAGAATGTCGTATGTTATGCATTTTCATTATATAACGTTGTACCAGTTTAAAGGTATTATCCAAGCGGGGCCGTTGGAATCCACAGGGGGGAGGATGTAGCCGGGACCCCCTTGATCACCAATTGTTGTTGTGGGGTGGGAGAGTGCTGCAGTAGGGAACGCTCTGATATCGGAGGTTCCGCGTAGAGGGTGCGTCATGTTGAAGGTTGGCGCAGGCGCAGGATCGGCCCGGCAGGAGGTTGCGCATGCGCGGGCATAGTGACAAAAGCCCGCGAAAGAGGAGAGCTCTGATAGGAGGGAGGCCGTGGGACTACGGGTCCCAGCAGCCCCGCGGACCCTTGTGACGTGTGAGGACCAATGAGATGCGAGAAAGGGAGGAAAATGGATCAAGGGGCGGGCACGTGAGTCAGAGCTAGCGGTGGGAGGAAGGAGAAGGAGCTCCGGTGTAGGGAGGCATTCCGCCCCCTACCTAGGCCTCATACCCCAGGCCCAGTTAGACCCTGAGCCCCAGTAGTGTGAAGCTGAGCTAGGGACTGGCCATAGATAGGTTCCGGTTCCCTTATTGTGTGTGTGATTGCTATCAGGACATTTCCAAGACAGCGGGAGGTCTGGGCTCAGACTCTGCTGCCGTGCTGCTGCGCGTCTGGGTGGGATCGCCCCGGACACCTACGGGTGACGTCATCTAGGCCCACACCAATCCTTTGTGAAGACTGTTGCAGGACCGGGTACTGGAGTGCCCGGCAGGTAAACTACAAGTGCACTAACGATATCACTATTCATTCAGGACACAGTGGCTGCGCAGTCACACACATATTGATTCACTGTCTCACTTGAGGGTGGGGGAAATAATGGACGAGGTATCTGGACACGTGGTGAGATCACCCGGTGAAAGGGGAGGGTAGTGAGCGTCCTGCGAGCCGCAGAGTATAGTGTCTGCCTAAATTAGGGACGCTGGTTGATTATAAAGGAGGAGAGGTTAGTCATTTCTTTCATGCTAGTAAAGTTAATTGGTTTTACTGCTGTGTGGGTGTGTTGATGTACATAAGGTCCTGCAAAGAACCACTTCCCCTCTGGCGGAAGCTGTCGCAGGTGGAGGTGCTGCACCAAGTATCAAGTAATGCGCGTGCCCCAGGCTCTCCGTGGCAGAGGCTTAGGCCCTGTGAGCCTACAGGTTATACAGCATATGGTAGTGTACAAACGGGTGAATCATCCGATTAACCCTCCAGGCGCTCAGAATATAGCATAGTCCTGCTGGTGCAAGATAAAGTAAATCTTCTAGACCCAGGCGATACACAACCTTAGTGTAATATGAAGACACATATAATCATTCCCCCCAACCGGCTCACCGCGAGCACTATGAGGTTGGGATATGGGACACTCACGTGTAAGTCTTTGTAGTGGTTAGTGAAGCCTGTGCGGGTCTTCTCAGTATAATATATCTGCTTCTCCTGGCTGAAGTCAGGGTGTCTCTGCTTGTGATCTTTGCTCTTCACCGCCAACCCAATACCCGCAGACGCGGAGGGCGGTCACCTGACCGGCGGCCTGAACGATACTTGCTGATAACGTCACGGCAGACTCAGTGAAGGAAACCGCAAGCCAGCAGGAACTCAGCGTGCAGACGCTTGATGCAGCAATGTAAAGGAACTTCTCAAGGAGAGAAAGATGCGTCGCACAGCACAAAAATAGATGAAGGCTGATGTGGGATAAAAATAAGCTTTATTTGCACAAGGTGCAAGCGAGTCCTCTTTACGCGTTTCGGCCTGCATTGAATCAGTTGTTTAACAGTATTACGCTATATGTTTTATTTTTTCTTTATTTATATGCGAATCTTCGTCGTTGTGGAGCACATCCCTACATCTGTTCCAGTACCTGATACGGGTTGTATATATCCTTTTTATAGGTGATCACCCTGAGGGGAGAGGTGATCCAACTCCATTGGGAAGGCAGATTCTTCTGAAAGAAAGTGCTGTAGAAGAATGAGCGGCTGAGCTGACTGCTGCGAGGGGCAGTTGCCCACCCTGACAATAATGATGCCCTTATTCATCAAAACCCTCATGTGTGAGTGTGGAGTTACTCAGCAGAGGAAGGCACCAAGAAGGAGTTCCTCATCAGATCCATCTCCCTGCGGACGCAGAGATCCTGATGGGGGTGGAGGCGCTGCACTGAATTTAGGTAGGACTCAAGCACACTACCTCAGCGCCTGTCTTGCTGATATCCCCATACCAACAGGGGGAGAGCAGGCAGGGGGGCTCAAAGAAAAAAGATTGTGCACCCCTGGTTTAAATGATTCTGCCATATCCATATTTGAATTCTGTGATGTTAGAAATCTATTTGGATTCCTGGTATTTCAAATTAGAAGATTATTTCCAACTCTCATTTGAAATGTTTTTTTGATCTGTGAACTGACATTTTCGGAGAAAAAAGAAAACGAGTAAAAAATGTCCCAAACATGGTTTAAATGATTCTGCCACGTCCGCCTCTTCATTCCGTGGTCTTAGAAATCTATTTGGAATCCTGAATTTCAAAGCAGGAGATAATTTCAAACTGGGCATTTGGAGAAAAAAATGACTTTAGACCTGACATTTTTAAGAAAAAATTAAATGTTTCAAAAATGTCCCAAACATGGTATAAATGATTCTGCCATGTCCATCTTTTAATTCTGGGGTGTTAGATCTGGGACCCCTTAGGAACTAATCCACATGGTGCTAATGTATCAAAAACACTATTAAAATATATCCCTGCCCCTAATTAAAATGAGGATGCTTGAATTGAGTTCTCTCTATGAGACCGTTGCTACAAGTTGTGAATCCCTTGCATCTGGAACAACCTTTCTTGAGGGCAGTGGTGGATTTGGAGATCCGCTGCCCCTTGGCACTTACATGTGGCGGGCGCCTCCTTGCTGCTACCCTCCTCCTTCCGAATCTCAGCGTTACCAACATGGCGTCGCACAGCGTCGCATTGCCATGGTAATAATAAATAATAATACTAGTTTTGTTCTTGTATAGCGCTGCTAGCTTTATGTAGATAATGCAACATAATGACGTCATTTGACGGTGCGACGTCCCATTGCCATGGCAACGAGAAGCCGTGCAACGTCACGTTGGTGACATCCACAGCGTCATTTGATGCTGCAATTTGGGAGGAGACGGAGGGCGGCCGCCACATGTACAGTAAGTGCCTTTCTATCAGGCCTAATGGGAAATCCACCACTGCTTGAGGGGACTGAGACGACATTGACGAAAAAGATGAAGGTATTTATCCACCGGGTCGCCTTTTATCAATAATTCTTTAAAGTTTTTGTTTCGTCTGAATCCAAGCAGTGGTTCCGTGGTTTCTGCTGTGTAAAGGGGAGCAGCTTCGTGTTGGTATACATATAGATATATAGATGAGCACACAGTGCCACCTTTTGCTTCAAAACCATATAACATAGTCCCCTATAAGCTTATGCTTGCTGCATTTCACAGCATTTGAGCACCCCTTGCTGCATTGGAAGCCCTGTATGTTGGGTGATAATGGTGAAAGGCAGGGTTGCAAACCTGTCTAAGACATGCAAATGAGCATACAGTAATATTTCCATTTGCTATATTGTCATGGAACAGAAATACCCATGTCTGCCTTCTCTGTTTCAGCACCCCTTCCCTTGGCAGTTCCCCCTGCTAGCTGCACTAGGATGTCACTTTCCTTGCAGTTCTCTCTCAGTGCAGATGGAATGGATACATTATGTATCTCTTTTTCCTTCCAGTCTGTCATACCCCTGGTTGCTCTGGCAACTTCTCCAGTCCTCCTAGTTTTGGGCTTTCCCATTTTCCCCCCTGTCTTTTGCTGACAGTTAGTGCAGTCTCACTGAACCTTTAGTGTGACCCTTGCCCCTCACTTCCTTTTCCACCATTACCTCTGGATGAGTGAGCACTGCTGTATACTCCTATATGGTAGGATTATCTTCTCACCTGCCCTTAACTACCAAGGCACCCACAGAGAGACACTATTCATACATCTACATCTCTTCACAAGTGACTGTATTTTATGCTACTTTCCCCAAATAAAGTAAAGAAAAGAAACAGAACTTGTTGTGCTTGGAAAAGAGGGCAGAGTTGACACTATCTGAGCTAAATTATCTTACACATGACCCCTGGCTTCCAGAATATATATGCTTTACTGTGGAGGGTTTTTGTCACTTTTTTTACCCACCATAACTTAACTAAGTGTGGTGAAACCTATCCGATGTTTCGTTTTGCAAAGCCAGTATAACCAACACCACACTGATGAGACCCATTAAGGTTGAAACGGCTGTCTGTGGGTGGGTTTACTGGCTATGCATCATAACCCAGGCTTTGCTCAAAGCTGTCAAATGCAGCAAGCATAAGCTTATAGGGGACCCTGCTATATGGTTTTGAAGCAAAAGGTGGCACTGTGCTCATTTGCATGTGATTTCCCACAATTCCTTGCTGCAGTGGAAGTGCTGTGTGCTGTGTGATAATGGTGAAAGGCAGGGTTGCAGACCTGTCTATGACATGCAAATGAGCATACAGTAATATTTCCATTTGATATATATATTATAGCCTACGTCTCATCACTGGCTTATATTGGGAACCAACACAAAGTTGCTCCCCTTTACACAGCCGAAACCACTGAACCACTGTTTGGTCGCCAACAGTCTCGCCCCCAGTGGTGATGTCAGTATAGCTCGCCCAATCAGGGACTCCAACAGTGGAAGTGGGAGGAGCCGAGCGTGTGTGGAGGGGATGATGTGGTATGCAGGGGAGAGATGTAATGTGCTGAGAGTGGGGATATATGTAATATGTTTGGGATGGGGGAGTGGTGCAGTGGAGAGATATGCAGGGGATAGATGTAATGTGCAGGGGAGAGATGTAATGTGGTGGGGGGGAGATATGCAGGGGAGAGATGTAATATGCTGGAGAGAGATGTAATATGCTGGGGAGAGATGTAATGTGGTGGGGGGGGGAGATATGCAGGGGAGAGATGTAATATGCTGGAGAGAGATGTAATATGCTGGGGAGAGATGTAATGTGGTGGGGGGGGGAGATATGCAGGGGAGAGATGTAATGTTGTGGACGGGGGATATGCAGGGGAGAAATGTAATGTGCTGGGGAGAGATGTAATGTGCTGGGGAGAGATGTAATGTGCTGGGGAGAGATGTAATGTGCTGGGGAGAAATGTAATGTGCTGGGGAGAGATGTAATGTGCTGGGGAGAGATGTAATGTGCTGGGGAGAGATGTAATGTGCTGGGGAGAGATGTAATGTGGTGGGGGGGGGAGATATGCAGGGGAGAGATGTAATGTGCTGGGGAGAGATGTAATGTGGTGGTGGGGGGGAGAGATATGCAGGGGAGAGATATAATGTGCTGGGGAGAGATGTAATGTGCTGGGGAGAGATGTAATGTGGTGGGGGGGGGAGATATGCAGGGGAGAGATGTAATGTGCTGGGGAGAGATGTAATGTGGTGGTGGGGGGGAGAGATATGCAGGGGAGAGATATAATGTGCTGGGGAGAGATGTAATGTGCTGGGGAGAGATGTAATGTGGTGGGGGGGGGAGAGATATGCAGGGGAGAGATATAATGTGCTGGGGAGAGATGTAATGTGCTGGGGAGAGATGTAATGTGGTGGGGGGGGAGATATGCAGGGGAGAGATGTAATGTGCTGGGGAGAGATGTAATGTGGTGGTGGGGGGGAGAGATATGCAGGGGAGAGATATAATGTGCTGGGGAGAGATGTAATGTGCTGGGGAGAGATGTAATGTGGTGGGGGGGGGGGGAGATATGCAGGGGAGAGATGTAATGTGCTGGGGAGAGATGTAATGTGCTGGAGAGAGCTATGCAGGGGAGAGATGTAATGTGGTGGGGGGGGGAGATATGCAGGGAAGAGATGTAATGTGGTGGGGGGGGAGATATGCAGGGGAGAGATGTAATGTGCAGGGGAGGGGGGAGATATGCAGGGGAGAGATGTAATGTGCAGGGGAGGGGGGAGATATGCAGGGGAGAGATGTACAGTAATGTGCAGGGGGGAAGATGTGATGTGCTGGGGAGGGGATGCGGTGCAGGGGAGAGATGTAATGTGCTGGGGAGGGGGATGAGGTGCAGGGGAGAGATGTAATGTGTTGGGGAGGGGGAAGAGGTGCAGGGGAGAGATGTAATGTGCAGGGGGAAGATGTGATGTGCAGGGAGGGGGAGAGAAGATGTGATGTGCAGGGGGGAAGATGTGATGTCAGGGAAGGAGAGAGGAGGTGTGATGTGCAGGGAAGGGGAGAGGAGGTGTGATGTGCAGGGAGGGGAGAGGAGATGTGATGTGCAGGGGGTGGGGAGAGGAGATGTGATGTGCAGGGGGTGGGGAGAGGAGATGTGATATGCAGGGGGGTGAGAGGTGCATGAGAGAGATGTAATGTGCTGAGGGGGAGATATGCAAGGGAGAGATGTAATGTGCTGGGGAGATATGTCATGTGCTGGGGGGGGGATATGCAGGGGAGAGATGTAATGTGCTGGGGGGAGAGATATGCAGGGGAGAGATGTAATGTGCTGGGGGGAGAGATATGCAGGGGAGAGATGTAATGTGCTTGGGGGAGAGATATGCAGGGGAGAGATGTAATGTGCTAGGGGGAGAGATATGCAGGGGAGATATGTAATGTGCTGGGGAGGGGGAGAGGTCAGGGGAGAGATAAAATGTGCTGGGGAGGGGGGAGAGGTGTAGGGGAGAGATGTAATGTGCTGGGGAGGGGAAGAGGTGCAGGGGAGAGATGTAATGTGCAGGGAGGGGGAGAGGAGATATGATGTGCAGGGGGTGGGGCGAGGAGATGTGATGTGCAGGGGGTGGGGAGAGGAGATGTGATATGCATGGGGGGGGTAAGAGGTGCATGGGAGAGATGTAATGTGCTGGGGAGAGATGTAATGTGGTGGTGGGGGGGAGAGATATGCAGGGGAGAGATATAATGTGCTGGGGAGAGATGTAATGTGCTGGGGAGAGATGTAATGTGGTGGGGGGGGGGGAGATATGCAGGGGAGAGATGTAATGTGCTGGGGAGAGATGTAATGTGGTGGTGGGGGGGAGAGATATGCAGGGGAGAGATATAATGTGCTGGGGACAGATGTAATGTGCTGGGGAGAGATGTAATGTGGTGGGGGGGGGGAGATATGCAGGGGAGAGATGTAATGTGCTGGGGAGAGATGTAATGTGGTGGTGGGGGGGAGAGATATGCAGGGGAGAGATATAATGTGCTGGTGAGAGATGTAATGTGCTGGGGAGAGATGTAATGTGGTGGGGGGGGGGGGGAGATATGCAGGGGAGAGATGTAATGTGCTGGGGAGAGATGTAATGTGCTGGAGAGAGCTATGCAGGGGAGAGATGTAATGTGGTGGGGGGGAGATATGCAGGGAAGAGATGTAATGTGGGGGGGGGAGATATGCAGGGGAGAGATGTAATGTGCAGGGGAGGGGGGAGATATGCAGGGGAGAGATGTAATGTGCAGGGGAGGGGGGAGATATGCAGGGGAGAGATGTACAGTAATGTGCAGGGGGGAAGATGTGATGTGCTGGGGAGGGGGATGCGGTGCAGGGGAGAGATGTAATGTGCTGGGGAGGGGGATGAGGTGCAGGGGAGAGATGTAATGTGTTGGGGAGGGGGAAGAGGTGCAGGGGAGAGATGTAATGTGCAGGGGGAAGATGTGATGTGCAGGGAGGGGGAGAGAAGATGTGATGTGCAGGGGGGAAGATGTGATGTCAGGGAAGGAGAGAGGAGATGTGATGTGCAGGGGGTGGGGAGAGGAGATGGGATGTGCAGGGGGTGGGGAGAGGAGATGTGATATGCAGGGGGGTGAGAGGTGCATGAGAGAGATGTAATGTGCTGAGGGGGAGATATGCAAGGGAGAGATGTAATGTGCTGGGGAGATATGTCATGTGCTGGGGGGGGGGATATGCAGGGGAGAGATGTAATGTGCTGGGGGGAGAGATATGCAGGGGAGAGATGTAATGTGCTTGGGGGAGAGATATGCACGGGAGAGATGTAATGTGCTAGGGGGAGAGATATGCAGGGGAGATATGTAATGTGCTGGGGAGGGGGAGAGGTCAGGGGAGAGATAAAATGTGCTGGGGAGGGGGGAGAGGTGTAGGGGAGAGATGTAATGTGCTGGGGAGGGGAAGAGGTGCAGGGGAGAGATGTAATGTGCAGGGAGGGGGAGAGGAGATATGATGTGCAGGGGGTGGGGCGAGGAGATGTGATGTGCAGGGGGTGGGGAGAGGAGATGTGATATGCATGGGGGGGTAAGAGGTGCATGGGAGAGATGTAATGTGCTGAGGGGGAGATATGCAAGGGAGAGATGTAATGTGCTGGGTGGGGGGATATATGTAATGTGCTGGGTTGGGGGGAGAGGTGCAGGAGAGAGATTTCTACTCATACTATTACTCTCTTTAGCACGTGATATTGAACCTAACCCAGGTCCTACCATTTCAACTCTGTCCCATGCCCCTGAGAATTCCACCTTTAAATTCCAAAAAGGGCTATCTGTCGCCCATATAAATATCCGGAGCCTACTGCCCAAACTGGACGAACTAAGGGCATGGAGCCTTATGCATAAACCCAAAGCCATCATTCTTACAGAATCATGGCTAACCCCTAAAACCCCTGATGCAAATATCGCCATTCAGGGATACTCCATTTGTAGGAGAGATAGGTCAAAGAGAGGAGGAGGGGTGTTATTTTATATTGCAGACACCTTACAATTTACACTGTTAAATTGCCCCCAAGCCCACCCTCTTTTGAAATTCTAGTTGGCAAAATCTGCCTCCCCTTTTCTAAGCCCATCTTGCTCGCTGGCATCTACCGCCCCCCTAAAGCCCCTCTACAATCCCTGACTGATATCACCCAGTTTCTTGGCTCCATTTCCTCTCTGAATGAGAAGAGTGAGCTGCTAGTTCTTGGGGATTTCAACTTCAATTGGCTTGACCCTAAAAACCACAAAATCCAGATACAACTCAAGTCACTTAACCTAACGCAACTCGTTTCCCAACCCACACGGACAAACCTGAAATCGCATAACCATTCCTTGCTAGACTGGATTCTTTCCTCAAACCCCAGCAGAATCCAATCATCTGGCATCCTTCCTGATATTTTCAGTGACCATGCAATAGTGTACTGTGTAAGGAAAATTAAACCGCCCCATTCAGCCCTAAAGTTCTCCTCACTAGAACATTTAAAAACTTTAACCCACAACAGTTTCTGGATGACCTTACCAACTGCCCATGGCACAGAATCGATTTAATTCCCGACCCTGATTCTGCGCTCAACTATTTCCAATCCGAGTTCTTAAAAATCTGCGATACCCGTGCTCCCCTATGAAAATAAGGGTATGGGGGCCCACCTTCCATGGGTTACAACTGACCTTATTGCACTCTACCAGCTCAGGGATACCTTGTGGAAAAGCTACAAAGTAACTGGCACTACCAAGGATCTCAATCACTACAGATGCCTGCGGAACATGTGCACAAGGCAAACAAGGCACGCAAAAGCACACTATTACTCTGACAATCTCCACCAAAATACATCAAATCCAGCTAACTTCTGGAAGGTTATCAACAATATATTCCAGCCTTCTAACCATCAACAACCAAGTATTATCACTAAGGGAGATATTACTCTGACAAACCCCACTGACATTGCAAATGCATTTAATGATTACTTTGTGGGGTGTGCCACTAACTTATTAGCAAAACGCAGCCCAAACCACAAACCTGAATCTCATCCTGGGAGTACCCACATAGCCCCACCCCCTCCCAACACTGCCCACAATTTTCAATTTGGCCCAGTATCTGAAGAGGAGATTATACATGCGCTCCTCAAACTAAAACTAAGCAGCCAATGCAGACCCAACTTACTACCATCTAGGTTCCTACGACTTGGTGCCCCAGCCATTGCCAAACCAATTGCTTCCATAGTCAACTCTATCCTGTCTGCAGGCCATATCCCTAAGACCTGAAAAACTGCTAGAGTTGTCCCAATCTTCAAAAGTGGGGACAAAAACACTGTCTCAAAGCTACAGGCCAATCTCACTTCTCCCAATTCTATTCAAAGTCATGGAAAAATGTGTCCACTCCCAATTAAGCGATTACTATACCAAGACAAATTTCCCTAGCCAATTCCAATCTGGCTTTCGTCCCAAACACTCCACCGTAACTACTCTGCTAAAAGTTTGCAATGAAATCCAGTGTGGAATGGAACAGGGACAACTCACTGGTGCAGTATTCCTAGATTTTGCAAAGGCTTTTGATACAGTTGATCATGCTATCCTGCTTAACAAACTCCAGAGCTCTGGAATAAGGAAGCATGCGTTAAACTGGTTTCAGTCCTACCTATCAGGTAGATCCCAACATGTGTCCATCTCAGGCTCTAACTCCAACCCCCTGGATATCACCAGTGGTGTCCCGCAAGGCTCTGTTCTGGGGCCCCTACTCTTCTCAGTGTTCATTAATGATCTTCCCACAGCTTCTAAGGATGCCTCAATACACATGTATGCAGATGACACAATCCTATATGAACACAGCCATAGCCTCTCTGACCTTCAACACATACTTCAGTCTGACTTTTTGAAACTCGACAACTGGATTTCCCAAAACAAACTGTTTTTAAACACTGACAAGACTGTAACAATGGTATTTGGGACCAAGACTAAATTTTTAAAGCTTCCAGCGACTGAGCTCCAGATTAGAACCAACGCAAACACCACCCTAACCCCTGTCACTAGTTTTAAATACCTGGGCTTATGGTTTGACTCCCACTTAACATTCGGGATGCACAGTGATACCCTGACAACCAAGACCAAACTAGGGGTACTTTACAGGAACAAATCTTCCCTAAGTCTCCTGGTCAGAAAGCGTATCACACAGCAGATGCTAATGCCAATTATTGACTATGGAGACATAGTATATGGCTCGGCACCTCAAACCCACCTTAGCAAACTTGACACCCTCTACAATTCAATTTGTCGTTTTGTTCTCCAATGCAACTACAACACACATCACTGCGAAATGCTCAAAGAACTAGATTGGTCATCAAGCGAGTCTAGGCGAAAAGTTCACCTTTCCTGTCTTGTCTTTAAATTCTTTATGGGCAAGCTACCCAGCTATCTGAACAAGCTCCTCACCCCTACCACATGCAGCACTTATCAGCTGAGAACAGACTCCAAAAGACTAGTCATGGTCCCAAGGCTCAACAAAGTATCCGGCCGTTCCTCCTTCTCTTACCGTGCACCCCAAAACTGGAACAACCTACCAGAGACTCTCACATCCACCACCAGTTTAAGTTCTTTCAAATCTAAGGCTGTCTCACATTTTAATCTGGTCTGTAACTGTTTCATACACCCATAATATATAATTTCTTTAACTGTGCATGCAATGTCTTGTATATAATGTATACCCTGTTCATTTACTGTATGTAATATGTATTTGTAACCATGTATTATTTGTCTTAACTCTGTGCCCAGGACATACATGAAAACGAGAGGTAACTCTCAATGTATTACTTTCTGGTAAAATATTTTATAAATAAATAAAATAATAAATAATGTGCTAGGTGGAAATATGCAAGGGAGAGATGTAATGTGCTGGGGATGGGGGAGAGGTGCAAGCGAGAGATGTAATGTGCAGGGGGGGAGAGGTGCAAGCGAGAGATGTAATGTGCAGGGGGGGAGAAGTGCAGGGGAGGGATGTAATGTGCAGGGGGTGAGATGTGCAGGGGAGGGATGTAATGTACAGGGGGGAGATGTGCAGGGGAACAATGTAATGTGCAGGGGAGGGGAGATGTGATGTGCAGGGAGGGGGAGAGGAGATGTGATGTGCAGGTGGTGGGGAGAGGAGAGAGGAACTGTGATTTGCAGCGGGGTGATGTGCGGGAGGTGGGGAGAGGAGAGAGGAACTGTGATTTGCAGCGGGGTGATGTGCAGGAGGTGATGTCCGGGGGAGTGATATCATATACTGTATATATGTAACACACTTTTCCCAAGTATTCCCACGAAGGCGAGGAAAGGTGTTCCTGGCGCTCACCTGTGGTAATTAGGACGGACAAACTGGGAGATAGAAAGAGCCCAATTAATAGCACTCTATCGCCATACTGGCTGATTTATGATGAATTTAAAATAAATACTTTATTGAAAATGGATAAAATAATGGGGTGAGCTCTGTAAGTAATATGAACCACCAAAAGGTAACCCTTTTGTATATGTAGGGTTAATTAGCAGTATACTAGAACGTGAGAGCAGAGATCTAAGTAGAAGATCACTGCTCACACCAAGTGATAACTTGAGTACTGATTAGCTTGTAGAGACAACACTCCATATATGAACGGAGGCTGTAACCAAATAGTGCGGATCCAGGTTACAAACAGCCCTTAAAACAGATGATCAAGTGTCTGTAAGCAGCGATCTAAGGATACAGATCGATACAAACACTTAAAGCTCTTAATTAGTATAAACTCTTAATTGGCACTGATTAGAACTCCTATGTAAAAACAAAGGAGACCGCAACGGAATGATTCACTGTGTATGCGGCTAAACAAGTAATGTCAAGCTCTACAAATAAAAGGAGCCGGTAACCACGATGAATCAGTTCACTTCAAAATGGTAAAGTAAAGGCACCACAGGGGGTAGGTATAGTGAAGCCCCCAAAAACTAGTTGGATCACCTCAATAAGAGTCCTGCGGTACTGTTAGTGACCCAGATGAACCAGGAAAAGCTGATGTACTGATTATATTAGTATAAATTGGCATATATATATTAGTAGGAAGTAGGGACAATGCCCAGCTCAGATCAGCTATTATCAGGTTGAGTATTCCCAGTTCGTGCAAAGTACATTGAGCGGGGACCCGCAGGTGTGAAAATCAGGTGTATACAGTCTGCCCAGAAAGGGTACAGGTAACAATGATGTCTCCAAAATATCCCCCCCCCTATAGAGGAGCTTCGTGAGACCGTTGGATCATGGTAATCAGAGCTGTGAACAGTGCAGAGCAGGGCAGCGCAGCTACTGCACCGACACACTTTATTCGAGCAAATACCCGGTATGTACCTGGCAGATACCTGGAATGCGCCGCTCCTCACCTCTGACAAGCCCCGTTGCATTTGCCTTCCCAGCCTGGGTTCATGCCTGGCTGATGGGCGGCTGATCTGTTAAATGATAATGATTAGGATTTAATAGGCTGCAATGCTTCGCGTGTCTACCAGATGGCATAAATTCATGAATTGTAATGCAGTATATATATATATGTACTGTGCAGTATTGCAGCCAACGGGAATAAAATGCTTCAATCCCTGCCGGAAAATAACTCAATGCACTCGGGCAGAAAACAGTCACAAACCTCAATACACCCGGGTATACCCGAATTCGTGGGACTAGCCGAGCTCGAATAAAGTGTGTCGCCAGTGTACTCTTCGTGGGAGTTAGTGTGTGCGGTCAGAATGATCAGTCCTGCGCATGCACATTTGCCGACGTTCGTTTCGCGAGAAAACGCTTTGTCAAGGCCACAAGTAGAAGGAGGTGTCCAATAGCTGCAGGTAAGTTTAAATAGCAGCGTCAATTAAGTCTGATTGCCTCAGTTAACCCTAGGTGTACCACACGCAAGCAGCAATACAGAAGTGTGTTTTAGCCCCTATTGTGCATATTTGCAGTATATTGCGGTGTGGTACTTATGGTACTTATGCCAGCACTCAGTATTACACTCATGCTTTTGGTATTGTGATCAATGTGACTATGGTGACTATGTATTCAGAAATGCCAATGTAAATGATTTGTGTTAGAAAGATGCTACAATGTTACATGAGTGTTGTTGACTCCCTCTAGTATTGGGATAGAGCAGTAAATAGGGGACTTTATACAGAGCCCCTCAGTTATTGAATGCTAAGTGAAACAAAACATATAATCCACGATCGTGTTCACAGTCCTTTAGTAAGTGCCAAGGTGTTAACTGTAGTTCCGGTGAATAGCTCACTGGACATAGTGGGTACCAGATTGACAACTATCAAAGATTAGGAGTAATAGTGAAGGATGTAGTCCACCCAGTAACCAGGAGATGGATAATGATGTGGGCTGAGTCCTGCAATAGGATAAACCCTGGGAGTCATGGGCTTATTAGCCAAAATATCATGACTGATGGGGAATGTGTACAGCAGGGCCCCGCTTCTCGGCGCCCCGCTTTTCGGCAATCCGCTTATCCGGCGGCACCGAGAAGGGGGTCGCATCTTTGAATCAGACTCGCGCATGCGCAGAACGGGTGGTTGCGCCCGACGCGCATGCGCAGGCTGTTGTCTGCGCACGCATACTGTAGTTTGCGCGTGCAGACCGTAGGCCGCGCATGCGCAGAACGGCGAAAACGCCGTTCTGTGCATGCAAAATCACTGAAAATCGCCGGATCCACTTTCCGGGGTTTTTCACTATACGTCAGGCCCCTGGAACGGAACCCGCCGTATTCCCAGGGCCCTGCTGTACTTAAGAACTGTCGACATTGGTGAGTATGATATGTTCAGATGTTATAGCCATTAGATGAAGGGGTGAAAACAAAACCTTCATTTAGACCTTTTGGTGACAAAGTTTTTAAAGTGTATATCCACCTTATGAAGAAGTACTTTATCCCAATCTCCTTTTCTCTGACCAGTTGAGAATTGGTTAATGCCTAAGAATTTTATGGCATTTTGATCACCATTGTGGCATTGATTGATGTGCCTCGCCAGAGGGGTGTCTGTTTTGTTGTGGATGGTACCTATGTGTTCTAGTATACGTTGTTTGAATTTACCTTTAGTCTTGTCCACGTAGATTTTTCCGCATATACTGTACAGACCCCTTGGTAGAATACTCCCAGGCTCTGACAATTGATAAACTTCCGGATTTGATAAGTCCGTGATTTATCCCAATTGTGAAATGTTTTGGTGATGAGGATGTATTGACAGGCCTTGCATCTCTGGCAGCTGTAGGTACCTTGTGGTTTCGGTGGAATACAGGTTCTTGCTGGCATGTCGGTAAAATGACTGTGAACTAGGATGTCCCTGAGATTCCTTGCCCTCCTGCTGACAATCGAGGGGTAATTGTGTATGATCTCTTTTATGTCTGTCAGCTGTGATGACATGCCAGTGTTTTTACAAGATGGTTCTGGTTAGATTCCACAGTTTATTTAAAGTACCAATAAACTGTACCTCTTTGTCATCACATGTAATCTTTTTGTCTATGATTGGATCTCTCCGGGGGAGGTATTTCGCATTTTTGTAGGCGCTTTTGACTACCTTCCTATTGTAACCTCTTTCAAGGAAGCGTGTTGTCATGAGTGATGCTTATGCCTCAAACTCTTTGTTATCACTACTTGATACAATTCTTTTTTAACCGTAGGAATTGGCCTACTGGAATCCCCTGTAATAGGGCCCTAGGGTGATGACTTGAGGCTTCCAAGAGGCTATTTGTAGCTGTCAGTTTATGGAAGATGGTAGTTTCTATGGAGCCTGTGATGGGGAGGAAGGGGTTAATACCTGATTTGCTATGCATTACTGTGGTTGCCCTGTCCCAGACATTTTTGTTCCCAATTTACAAGCCATTCCCTGGCTACCATGTGAAAAGACAAAATGCATTGCTCGCCATACCCTCTAACCGACACATGATAGCAGTATAGAAACCGGCATTTCAATGAGCTGTAGGTATTTTTATGACCGAGCTTCAAAGGGGTTACAATGGGCTGTAGGTATTTTTATGACGGAGCCTCAAAAGGCTCTCACAGATTTAGAGTCCCCCTGTCTAAAAGTGTGTCAGTTATGAAACGACCCAGAGACCATAATGTATACAATACTGGCATACTGATGCACAGCAGATGTCAGGCTAGTGACACCTCTGAGTCAGAAATCAGACACAGTGGCCCCAAATTATGGGTGTAGCCCAGGTATGCTAAGTGACATGGGCGTCAACCTGACCCGTGTGCCCTGCCCACCGGACAGCCTTTTTGACAGGTCTTATGAACTGTGGGTAACTTGGCTATTCGTGTTTTTTTTTGTTCCCACGAGGGGATTGGATCCACATGTTAAAGATAGCTTTGGGCAGTCTATAACTGTGGCTCCCCAGGTATCCCCACGGTGATTCCTGAATTTTAATCCTTGATGTAAAGATGCCCAGCAGCAACCAGTCCAGGAGTGAAGGGGCTAATAACAACATAACCACAGGACTTTTAAAACCAAGGTTGCATTTTTGGCGCTTGCAAGCAAAGGACAATTTCTTTCGTTCCAAGGACAATTTCTTTCGTTCCCTTATCCCAGTGAGTGTTGTTTTAAGTGTATTCTGCAGATGTCGTGTGTTTGTCTATTAAGGAAATAAATCACAATTTATTTTGCAACTTGTTCTGTTCAATCAAGTACCCAGAAATATAAATGTGTTGATAAAAGTTGGTGTCATCGTGACAGAGCCCTCTACCCCCCTAGATATTTTGAGATCTAGAAAATGTATTGTGTTTTTGTCATAGTCAAGTTTGAGATGCAAATTGAACCTATTGGTATTAAGGATGTCTACAAACTCTTTCAGATGCCACTGTGCCCTGCCATACCATTTACACATCGTCGATGAAATGGACCAATAGGACGATGTGTGAAGTGAGATACTCTAAATCTTCTGTGAAGACCACCTTGGACTCTCACCAACCTAAGTACAAGTTGGCGTGGGATAGTGCACACTTGGTGCCCATGGCCGTGCCCTGGGTTTGGTGATAGATTTTGTTTCCAAAAAGGAACTATTTTTTCATGAGTACGAATTCCAATAGATTAATCACAAACATGTTGTGAGATGGAATATAGCTGTCCCCTAATTTTAAGAAAGTGAGAGACAGCCTTAAGACTGTATTGATGGTGTATGCTCGTATACAGGCCTTCAACATCCAGGCTCACTAGGATAGTGTCACTGCTGATAATTACTCCTTCTAATCTTTGTACGACATCTTTGGTGTCACTTAGATAGGAGGGCAGTGCCACCACAAATGGTCTGAGGACATCGTCCACATATGAGCTTGCATGTTCATTGAGGTTACCCACTCCTGAAACGATGGGGTGACCTGGTGGGTGTGTTTTGTTTTTATGTATTTTGGGGAGATTGTAAAAGGTTTTGCTAGAAGAATGTTTTCTACCTCTAAGCATCATGTTCTTTAGGTACTGTCTGTAATATATGTGACTTAAGGTCTCAGAAGAAGTGATAAACTATCCATCCTTTATCTATACTACGAGTGGTTGTGCGCTCTCTTTTTTCCTTTTCCTTTTGATCTGTGTTGCGGAGCCAACAATTTTGAGAGGCAGCAAACCAGAAGTGAACTGGTTATTTGCACTGATATGTTTTCTATTTTTCACTGCATTGTGATTGTCACTAGTTTATATATATATATATATATCACTTCTGTTCACTATTGTGATCACTCACAGCCTGCATGTATTTGCGATATACACCTGGATCACGCATTTTGTGTTTTATATTGTATGGGGTGGTTCTAGACACCATTACACTTATTAGCTGCGCAATTCATATTTGTATTCAGTCACAACAAATTGAGCTCCACTCTAATTGTTTTATAATATTTTTACATGGATACATATACTATACATACATACACATACATTCTCATACTAACTGGAGGGTCCACCCCACAAGAGACTGTGTACCCACACCTCCACTGTGGGAAAGCTGTTAGTCACTGCTCTTCTCTCTGAAATCGCACCACACAAGGCCTTGCATAGCACTACTCAATGCATTGCAGAACCCGATCTCGGAGAGCAGATCAGTGACTCACAGCTCTGTTTCCATAAGGGTAAATGTGCGCGGTCTCTCTATGTTTTACAGAGTCTCGATGGCATGTTGTAGGCTTCTACATTGCACATACATGCATAAATGTGACCTCTGATGTAGAACTTTTATGTGACAAGATTACCCAACAATTACATTCATTTTAAACTTTGTAATATTTATTTAATACTGTGGTGGGATCAAACAATTCAAGTACTGTATGGTCACATCCAAGCAGAATTGTAAATATTAAGAAGTTCAAAAGTAGTGTTTAAAAGTGTAGTGCAATAAGTCTTGAAAAAGTATCATATGATACTGGAACGGTAGATGATATTTACCCTCCTCTGTCTTTTTATTTTGTTGTAATGAGTAGATTACCCTCCATGTACGGGACTGATATTATTTCCTATATAAGCACACCATCTCTTAAATTTCCCACCCAACGCCTCTCCATGCAGTCACAATGAACAAAGTAGTACATTTGCTGGTTATTGCTTTGAACTTTGAAGTTTATTAAAATCTACATTAAATAATAGGACTAACAGAGGAACATAAAAGTAACACTAATAAAGGGTCTCCATCCATCGCTTATCATAGTAGTAGATCCATCTGCACCAAAATCTGGCATGATTACATACATCTTAGAGTTATATCCCTAAAAGCCTTAAGCTATTTCATGGGACTTGCCATTGGGCAATTTGAGAGCTTTGGTCACCACTACACATTTGCAATTTAGAGCCAAGAAGGAATAGGAGAACTCATGTGAAATTCTACTCATTTAGTTTCTAAAATTATAATATAAAGATTTGGGTAGGGAACAAGGGACATTTACAGAAGATGGCTAGCTCTCTGCTCTCATAGCTCTAGTTTCTCTTCTGACTTTCCCTGAAATATTTGGACAATTGTTAGTAGTTCTTCTCAAGGGTACAGATGGCCCCAGCGCAGCCACATCTTATCACATCAGTGTAAGTGTAGCTCTTGCGTTGTCCATTGGTGCACAGCAATTGGACACTCTTCTGTCCCACCTCTAGATCCGTGCAGCAAGTACACTTATGGTCAATGCTGTTCGAAGTCATTGAATACCTGGGAAAATAAAGCATGTGTCAGATATTTGTTTAGATATTAGTGTAGGGTTGAAGTCACCATTATTGGTCTTGAAGAAAACTAGGTACTTTCACAGGTAATGTGTCTCCCTAATGGACAGTTATGACATGTTGTCATAAGTGGATTTAGAACATGAGCTTTAAAAATCTCACAAGTCTTAAAGCTTTACAGTGCCAGGGATCCAGCAGCACCAGAGCGCCATGGGACCTCTAGCACTTCCGGAAGCCAGAAACAAAAGTGGAGGGGGATCCACTGCTGTTTTTATCAAGCTGGCTGCTTCATCAGAATGGTCAACCCACAATCATCTTCCTAGAAAATAAGGAAATGTCTATGACATACCTGGTACGCTACAAGGGTCTCTGGCATGCCAAGACTCATGCTATACAAGACATATCATTAGAGCACTGTAAAGGTTACAGAAAGGTTACAGAAGTGGTGAATGAGTTCTGTAAAACATACTGTGTGGATACTACACTTTGATTTTAAAAAAAAAAAAGGAGGGGAACAAAGTTGAGCTTTTTGTGGGTTTTGGCTTGATATTCACTTTGATTCAAAAATTATTTCCAAAGTTTGACTCGAACTTCGAATTCTCAAACTGCTCGGAATTCAAATCAAATATTTCATCCATGGAATTCAGATTTCAAACACAAGAACGTGCCCATACTTAATTGAAAGTTTAACATTATACATAGTGGGCTGCTACAGTATATGCCGTTGTTGTTCTATGCTATGCTTTTGTTAATTAGCCTATTACTATTATTATTATGCTTGTAAATCTACAGTATTAACTGTTTTGTATATCAGAATTATTTTTAAATCTCTTACTGTCTAAAGGTGTAGAGATTGTTTAGATCCCGTACTTATTAATCATTGAAGCTTGGATCTAATGATATGAGTTTAAAAGCCCTGTATGATCACATTATTTGGAATCCAGTATGTGAGTATGTTGGGCTTGTAGCAATGCTGTAAATGAAGTCCCAGTGTAGTACAGCCCCCTCTGACAGTGAATAGGTGAATAATTGACTTACATGGAAGATCCCATACAGGGGCCTCCGCAGTATGAGAGTTCCACCGCCAGCTCGCAGTCATCTTGTCTCAGGACTGTCACATTCTTTCGAACACCGCAATTTTCTATGACCGTCGGTTTTTCTATTACTTTAATTTATATATTAAAAAAAAAAGTATTAATCAAAGAGGAACTTTCATTCCACAATCAGTTCCCTGGACTTTCTAGGATCTACCGGCACCCATTCACTCAGCTATGTCCTGGAGGTGTACTATGTTCTGAGTCACATCACTTTTGTCTAGCGCTGGTCTTCTCTAGATGTATCACAAGTTACATCCCCAAGTGATGTTCTATCCCAGGGTCAACATGCTCTGGTTTTCCATGCCCATTCCCTTAATTACATATTAAGAAGCCCTATGCTATAGTATGTATGGCTGCCCAATTCTGTTCAGTTGTTCTGTCTTAGAGATGCCATTTTTAATATCCCTTTGCATACCTCCTGAACCATTAAGCCCACTAGTTCACTAATCCATATAGTACCCAAGTTTCCTGAGCCATACAGTCCCGGTGATGATAGACTCTTGTCTACCCCGTATACCCTTCTTACCTGATTTAGGTGTGCATGTCTGACAGCAGCCGTCCTCATCATATTTAAGTGTACTCTAAAACAGACAAGGAGTTTGAGCTTAAAATACTACCACTGTTATGAAGCGGCAAATTCATCTGTATCAAACCAAGTCTGTCCCTTAATTGTCTACTAGGTACAAAGTGTTAAGGTTATTCCAAAAGTGCAATGCAATGGTAAATAACATAATATAGTACATCATAAGCATTACTGTACATGGTCAGACAATGTTAAGTGATTGAGTGTATAACATACCAGGTCACACTTGGCGATGTCCAGATCCTGGCAAACCTTCTTCACCTTGGTCAGGATGGGCTGGCCATTTTCTTCGTTACATTCATAGTAGCTGCAAGTGCTTCCCTTGGGACGATAAGTATCCCCAATCTACAGAATGAAGACAGGACTATGAATCTTCCAGTATCTAATTTAAACCTCCAAGGTGGAAATGATCGGACCTCAAAGTAGTCCAGAGAATGAGCTAATATGAAGTCTGCAACAATTAGGGTTGCCAAGTGGCTTACCCCAAAATACTGGTCACAATGGTGAAAGGTGTGACACGCTCGAGACACATACACAAACCCTCACCTTTCCATGGTGTTTCCTTCTCTCCTTGATTCCACCCCCAGGCTCCTGAAACCTCCTCCTGATTGGTTGCATTACCTAGCAGCAGCCGATGAGGAGCTGCTGGGCAGGAAGCTGCCCAGCCTTATAGCCACAGCTCTGCTCTCTCATTGCTCGGGAAAATTCCATGCCCCCCCCCAAGCCAGTCAGGTCAGTATGTCCGGAGAGGTCATACCGGACACCTACATGTCCAGTATTAACTCTTTTTTTATTACTAAATTAAATTCAGGACAGTCTAGTTCAATACTGGACACCTGGCAACCCTAGCCGACAATGTGTGACTGCCTCATTGTGAGGTAACTACAGTATATGATATAAGGCGCTGTGAAAGAAAATTTAAGAGACTCTAAGGATATAAGGCATCTGACATGTTTGAGGAGATAAGTCTATATTATATAAAATGGTGAAGAAATAATGGGGCATAAATAAGTTTTGTGTTTGCGAGAGTTGAATAGAGCATTGTTAAAATACAGTGTCCCATACATTTTTTAGTTGAGGCTCATGCAATGAGCCTGATACAGTTTTGACACATCTTGCTTAACAGTTACCTTAATGTCTACTTCTGTGTTTTTCTCTCCCTTCATGGTGCATTGTTTGGCCACACACTCACCACAGCACTGCCCTGTCTTCTCCCTGTATACATAACCCTAGGGTAAAAGTTAGAGAGAAGAGTCGATCATGGTGAGAACATACAGTATACAAAACGATCTGCTCATTTAAAAATGTCAGATGAGCAAGAGATGTACAGCTGCAGCGGCCGTTTTTTAAACAAATCACGCGTTGTGTACATCGGAATACCGAAGTCATGACGCAGGATGTCTTCCAACCTTTCCGCCTTAAGACGCGAGTCTGGTTTTTAAACACCTTAAATTGACACAGTAGCACAGTACTGTACACATTGCAATTCATTCATTTCATTGCACCCAAAGAAACAGAATCCATGAAATTCAACAAAGCAATTGCGATAAGCGCAGGTGCCTGGGGCGATTGGCCGCGTTCATGCTGCGTGGAGTACAGCAGAGCACACGAAATCGGCGCCGTGGTTTTTTTGAATACATGCTGCTGCAGCTGTAATTGGTGCCAAAAGGATGTAGTTCAAATATTTGAATTTGAACTATGTAATTATCAATTACATCAGACATATCATAATGCTGTCTCCTGTGCAACATCTGCTGTATCTGAGGTACAGTATCTTCACTGACAACAGAAACCTTATTTAAGCAATACAGAACAGGTGTAGTTGTATTGTATATATGGAGTTCCCTAAAGCTTGTTATGACTTGGCATAAAGCTTCTACATTTATAAAAAGGGAGTATTGGTTCCTTTTTCATTGATAGCCGATATTGACAAGTTTAGAACTGGTCTAGTACCAACTGTGCTCAGGGCGTATAGAACAGGGCTGAATCCACACGTGGTCTTCAGCTAAAAAAGCAGCATGGAATATAAAAGATTCTCATGGAAAAGGTTTTACCGCAAGGAGAGAACTTACTTCCTTGCAGGTCTTCTCACACACAATTGGCTGGCATTTTACAGCATAGAACTCGGATTCCATGTCCATATTGTGGGAGCATTCACACGTCTGACAGGCATCCTTGGGTTGAGGGATGATTGATCCACGCTGAGAAGAAAGAATGGGGTAAAACATTAATTCCCCACCACCTTTAACATTATAGTCCATAAAAGACGTGCAAATTAAAGTCCTCTAGCTGAGAAAAAATATACCAATAATAGTAATACAATATCCCCCCAAAAGAAGACATCTATCTTTAGTTGGGATCTTCATTGTACCGTTGCCAGAGCATTATGAACTAATTATACATGGTAGTCTCCAGCTCAGGTGAGTAGGTATAAAAAGGTATATAATAGCAGTATTTTACCTGGTATACATCATTTCCAACCACGCACACAGAGTCAGGCACTGTTGATAAAAAAGACAAGGTAGGATATAACCACTTATTTTTTTCTTATTTCCATGTTGAACTGTTGGAAGTTGTGCTACCATTTAATGGGTCTTGAGAGGTCTTCATACAGTAGATGAAATAATAGTGTACTCTTTAAACTTTGTTTTCATATAACTTATTCGGTATATTCTGCTCTTTCTTTATAAAAGATTATTTAAATGCTAGAGAATTTAATGGAAATAATGATGCCCTTATTCATCAAAACCCTCATGTGTGAGTGTGGAGTTACTCAGCAGAGGAAGGCACCAAGAAGGAGTTCCTCATCAGATCCATCTCCCTGCGGACGCAGAGATCCTGATGGGGGTGGAGGCGCTGCACTGAATTTAGGTAGGACTCAAGCACACTACCTCAGCGCCTGTCTTGCTGATATCCCCATACCAACAGGGGGAGAGCAGGCAGGGGGGCTCAAAGAAAAAAGATTGTGCACCCCTGGTTTAAATTATTCTGCCATGTCCATATTTGAATTCTGTGATGTTAGAAATCTATTTGGATTCCTGGTATTTCAAATTAGAAGATTATTTCCAACTCTCATTTGAAATGTTTTTTTGATCTGGGAACTGGCATTTTCGGAGAAAAAAAGAAAACGAGTAAAAAATGTCCCAAACATGGTTTAAATGATTCTGCCACGTCCGCCTCTTCATTCCGTGGTCTTAGAAATCTATTTGGAATCCTGAATTTCAAAGCAGGAGATAATTTCAAACTGGGCATTTGGAGAAAAAAATGACTTTAGACCTGACATTTTTAAGAAAAAATTAAATGTTTCAAAAATGTCCCAAACATGGTATAAATGATTCTGCCATGTCCATCTTTTAATTCTGGGGTGTTAGATCTGGGACCCCTTAGGAACTAATCCACATGGTGCTAATGTATCAAAAACACTATTAAAATATATCCCTGCCCCTAATTAAAATGAGGATGCTTGAATTGAGTTCTCTCTATGAGACCGTTTCTACAAGTTGTGAATCCCTTGCATCTGAAACAACCTTTCTTGAGGGCAGTGGTGGATTTGGAGATCCGCTGCCCCTTGGCACTTACATGTGGCGGGCGCCTCCTTGCTGCTACCCTCCTCCTTCCGAATCTCAGCGTTACCAACATGGCGTCGCACAGCGTCGCATTGCCATGGTAATAATAAATAATAATAATAGTTTTGTTCTTGTATAGTGCTGCTAGCTTTACGTAGATAATGCAACATAATGACGTCATTTGACGGTGCGACGTCCCATTGCCATGGCAACGAGAAGCCGTGCAATGTCACGTTGGTGACATCCACAGCGTCATTTGATGCTGCAATTTGGGAGGAGACGGAGGGCGGCCGCCACATGTACAGTAAGTGCCTTTCTATCAGGCCTAATGGGAAATCCACCACTGCTTGAGGGGACTGAGACGACATTGACGAAAAAGATGAAGGTATTTATCCACCGGGTCGCCTTTTATCAATAATTCTTTAAAGTTTTTGTTTCGTCAGAATCCAAGCAGTGGTTCCGTGGTTTCTGCTGTGTAAAGGGGAGCAGCTTCGTGTTGGTATACATATAGATATATAGATGAGCACACAGTGCCACCTTTTGCTTCAAAACCATATAACATAGTCCCCTATAAGCTTATGCTTGCTGCATTTCACAGCATTTGAGCACCCCTTGCTGCATTGGAAGCCCTGTATGTTGGGTGATAATGGTGAAAGGCAGGGTTGCAAACCTGTCTAAGACATGCAAATTAGCATACAGTAATATTTCCATTTGCTATATTGTCATGGAACAGAAATACCCCTGTCTGCCTTTTCTGTTTCAGCCCCCCTTCCCTTGGCAGTTCTGCCTGCTAGCTGCACTAGGATGTCACTTTCCTTGCAGTTCTCTCTCAGTGCAGATGGAATGGATACATTATGTATCTCTTTTTCCTTCCAGTCTGTCATACCCCTGGTTGCTCTGGCAACTTCTCCAGTCCTCCTAGTTTTGGGCTTTCCCATTTTCCCCCCTGTCTTTTGCTGACAGTTAGTGCAGTCTCACTGAACCTTTAGTGTGACCCTTGCCCCTCACTTCCTTTTCCACCATTACCTCTGGATGAGTGAGCACTGCTGTATACTCCTATATGGTAGGATTATCTTCTCACCTGCCCTTAACTACCAAGGCACCCACAGAGAGACACTATTCATACATCTACATCTCTTCACAAGTGACTGTATTTTATGCTACTTTCCCCAAATAAAGTAAAGAAAAGAAACAGAACTTGTTGTGCTTGGAAAAGAGGGCAGAGTTGACACTATCTGAGCTAAATTATCTTACACATGACCCCTGGCTTCCAGAATATATATGCTTTACTGTGGAGGGTTTTTGTCACTTTTTTTACCCACCATAACTTAACTAAGTGTGGTGAAACCTATCCGATGTTTCGTTTTGCAAAGCCAGTATAACCAACACCACACTGATGAGACCCATTAAGGTTGAAACGGCTGTCTGTGGGTGGGTTTACTGGCTATGCATCATAACCCAGGCTTTGCTCAAAGCTGTCAAATGCAGCAAGCATAAGCTTATAGGGGACCCTGCTATATGGTTTTGAAGCAAAAGGTGGCACTGTGCTCATTTGCATGTGATTTCCCACAATTCCTTGCTGCAGTGGAAGTGCTGAGTGCTGTGTGATAATGGTGAAAGGCAGGGTTGCAGACCTGTCTATGACATGCAAATGAGCATACAGTAATATTTCCATTTGATATATATATTATAGCCTACGTCTCATCACTGGCTTATATTGGGAACCAACACAAAGTTGCTCCCCTTTACACAGCCGAAACCACTGAACCACTGTTTGGTCGCCAACAGTCTCGCCCCCAGTGGTGATGGCAGTATAGCTCGCCCAATCAGGGACTCCAACAGTGGAAGTGGGAGGAGCCGAGCGTGTGTGGAGGGGATGATGTGGTATGCAGGGGAGAGATGTAATGTGCTGAGAGTGGGGATATATGTAATATGTTTGGGATGGGGGAGTGGTGCAGTGGAGAGATATGCAGGGGAGAGATGTAATGTGCAGGGGAGAGATGTAATGTGGTGAGGGGGAGATATGCAGGGGAGAGATGTAATATGCTGGAGAGAGATGTAATATGCTGGGGAGAGATGTAATGTGGTGGGGGGGGGGAGATATGCAGGGGACAGATGTAATGTGCTGGGGAGAGATGTAATGTGGTGGTGGGGGGGAGAGATATGCAGGGGAGAGATATAATGTGCTGGGGAGAGATGTAATGTGCTGGGGAGAGATGTAATGTGGTGGGGGGGGGAGATATGCAGGGGAGAGATGTAATGTGCTGGGGAGAGATGTAATGTGGTGGTGGGGGGGAGAGATATGCAGGGGAGAGATATAATGTGCTGGGGACAGATGTAATGTGCTGGGGAGAGATGTAATGTGGTGGGGGGGGGGAGATATGCAGGGGAGAGATGTAATGTGCTGGGGAGAGATGTAATGTGGTGGTGGGGGGGAGAGATATGCAGGGGAGAGATATAATGTGCTGGGGAGAGATGTAATGTGCTGGGGAGAGATGTAATGTGGTGGGGGGGGGGAGATATGCAGGGGAGAGATGTAATGTGCTGGGGAGAGATGTAATGTGCTGGAGAGAGCTATGCAGGGGAGAGATGTAATGTGGTGGGGGGGGGGAGATATGCAGGGAAGAGATGTAATGTGGTGGGGGGGGGGAGATATGCAGGGGAGAGATGTAATGTGCAGGGGAGAGATGTAATGTGGTGGTGGGGGGGAGAGATATGCAGGGGAGAGATATAATGTGCTGGGGAGAGATGTAATGTGCTGGGGAGAGATGTAATGTGGTGGGGGGGGGGGGAGATATGCAGGGGAGAGATGTAATGTGCTGGGGAGAGATGTAATGTGCTGGAGAGAGCTATGCAGGGGAGAGATGTAATGTGGTGGGGGGGGAGATATGCAGGGAAGAGATGTAATGTGGTGGGGGGGGAGATATGCAGGGGAGAGATGTAATGTGCAGGGGAGGGGGGAGATATGCAGGGGAGAGATGTAATGTGCAGGGGAGGGGGGAGATATGCAGGGGAGAGATGTACAGTAATGTGCAGGGGGGAAGATGTGATGTGCTGGGGAGGGGATGCGGTGCAGGGGAGAGATGTAATGTGCTGGGGAGGGGGATGAGGTGCAGGGGAGAGATGTAATGTGTTGGGGAGGGGGAAGAGGTGCAGGGGAGAGATGTAATGTGTTGGGGAGGGGGAAGAGGTGCAGGGGAGAGATGTAATGTGCAGGGGGAAGATGTGATGTGCAGGGAGGGGGAGAGAAGATGTGATGTGCAGGGGGGAAGATGTGATGTCAGGGAAGGAGAGAGGAGGTGTGATGTGCAGGGAAGGGGAGAGGAGGTGTGATGTGCAGGGAAGGGGAGAGGAGATGTGATGTGCAGGGGGTGGGGAGAGGAGATGTGATGTGCAGGGGGTGGGGAGAGGAGATGTGATATGCAGGGGGGTGAGAGGTGCATGAGAGAGATGTAATGTGCTGAGGGGGAGATATGCAAGGGAGAGATGTAATGTGCTGGGGAGATATGTCATGTGCTGGGGGGGGGATATGCAGGGGAGAGATGTAATGTGCTGGGGGGAGAGATATGCAGGGGAGAGATGTAATGTGCTGGGGGGAGAGATATGCAGGGGAGAGATGTAATGTGCTTGGGGGAGAGATATGCAGGGGAGAGATGTAATGTGCTAGGGGGAGAGATATGCAGGGGAGATATGTAATGTGCTGGGGAGGGGGAGAGGTCAGGGGAGAGATAAAATGTGCTGGGGAGGGGGGAGAGGTGTAGGGGAGAGATGTAATGTGCTGGGGAGGGGAAGAGGTGCAGGGGAGAGATGTAATGTGCAGGGAGGGGGAGAGGAGATATGATGTGCAGGGGGTGGGGCGAGGAGATGTGATGTGCAGGGGGTGGGGAGAGGAGATGTGATATGCATGGGGGGGTAAGAGGTGCATGGGAGAGATGTAATGTGCTGGGGAGAGATGTAATGTGGTGGTGGGGGGGAGAGATATGCAGGGGAGAGATATAATGTGCTGGGGAGAGATGTAATGTGCTGGGGAGAGATGTAATGTGGTGGGGGGGGGGGAGATATGCAGGGGAGAGATGTAATGTGCTGGGGAGAGATGTAATGTGGTGGTGGGGGGGAGAGATATGCAGGGGAGAGATATAATGTGCTGGGGACAGATGTAATGTGCTGGGGAGAGATGTAATGTGGTGGGGGGGGGGAGATATGCAGGGGAGAGATGTAATGTGCTGGGGAGAGATGTAATGTGGTGGTGGGGGGGGATATGCAGGGGAGAGATGTAATGTGCTGGGGAGAGATGTAATGTGCTGGGGAGAGATGTAATGTGGTGGTGGGGGGAGAGATATGCAGGGGAGAGATATAATGTGCTGGTGAGAGATGTAATGTGCTGGGGAGAGATGTAATGTGGTGGGGGGGGGGGAGATATGCAGGGGAGAGATGTAATGTGCTGGGGAGAGATGTAATGTGCTGGAGAGAGCTATGCAGGGGAGAGATGTAATGTGGTGGGGGGGAGATATGCAGGGAAGAGATGTAATGTGGTGGGGGGGGGAGATATGCAGGGGAGAGATGTAATGTGGTGGGGGGGGGAGATATGCAGGGGAGGGGGGAGATATGCAGGGGAGAGATGTAATGTGCAGGGGAGGGGGGAGATATGCAGGGGAGAGATGTACAGTAATGTGCAGGGGGGAAGATGTGATGTGCTGGGGAGGGGGATGCGGTGCAGGGGAGAGATGTAATGTGCTGGGGAGGGGGATGAGGTGCAGGGGAGAGATGTAATGTGTTGGGGAGGGGGAAGAGGTGCAGGGGAGAGATGTAATGTGCAGGGGGAAGATGTGATGTGCAGGGAGGGGGAGAGAAGATGTGATGTGCAGGGGGGAAGATGTGATGTCAGGGAAGGAGAGAGGAGATGTGATGTGCAGGGGGTGGGGAGAGGAGATGGGATGTGCAGGGGGTGGGGAGAGGAGATGTGATATGCAGGGGGGTGAGAGGTGCATGAGAGAGATGTAATGTGCTGAGGGGGAGATATGCAAGGGAGAGATGTAATGTGCTGGGGAGATATGTCATGTGCTGGGGGGGGATATGCAGGGGAGAGATGTAATGTGCTGGGGGGAGAGATATGCAGGGGAGAGATGTAATGTGCTTGGGGGAGAGATATGCACGGGAGAGATGTAATGTGCTAGGGGGAGAGATATGCAGGGGAGATATGTAATGTGCTGGGGAGGGGGAGAGGTCAGGGGAGAGATAAAATGTGCTGGGGAGGGGGGAGAGGTGTAGGGGAGAGATGTAATGTGCTGGGGAGGGGAAGAGGTGCAGGGGAGAGATGTAATGTGCAGGGAGGGGGAGAGGAGATATGATGTGCAGGGGGTGGGGCGAGGAGATGTGATGTGCAGGGGGTGGGGAGAGGAGATGTGATATGCATGGGGGGGTAAGAGGTGCATGGGAGAGATGTAATGTGCTGAGGGGGAGATATGCAAGGGAGAGATGTAATGTGCTGGGTGGGGGGATATATGTAATGTGCTGGGTTGGGGGGAGAGGTGCAGGAGAGAGATTTCTACTCATACTATTACTCTCTTTAGCACGTGATATTGAACCTAACCCAGGTCCTACCATTTCAACTCTGTCCCATGCCCCTGAGAATTCCACCTTTAAATTCCAAAAAGGGCTATCTGTCGCCCATATAAATATCCGGAGCCTACTGCCCAAACTGGACGAACTAAGGGCATGGAGCCTTATGCATAAACCCAAAGCCATCATTCTTACAGAATCATGGCTAACCCCTAAAACCCCTGATGCAAATATCGCCATTCAGGGATACTCCATTTGTAGGAGAGATAGGTCAAAGAGAGGAGGAGGGGTGTTATTTTATATTGCAGACACCTTACAATTTACACTGTTAAATTGCCCCCAAGCCCACCCTCTTTTGAAATTCTAGTTGGCAAAATCTGCCTGCCCTTTTCTAAGCCCATCTTGCTCGCTGGCATCTACCGCCCCCCTAAAGCCCCTCTACAATCCCTGACTGATATCACCCAGTTTCTTGGCTCCATTTCCTCTCTGAATGAGAAGAGTGAGCTGCTAGTTCTTGGGGATTTCAACTTCAATTGGCTTGACCCTAAAAACCACAAAATCCAGATACAACTCAAGTCACTTAACCTAACGCAACTCGTTTCCCAACCCACACGGACAAACCTGAAATCGCATAACCATTCCTTGCTAGACTGGATTCTTTCCTCAAACCCCAGCAGAATCCAATCCTCTGGCATCCTTCCTGATATTTTCAGTGACCATGCAATAGTGTACTGTGTAAGGAAAATTAAACCGCCCCATTCAGCCCTAAAGTTCTCCTCACTAGAACATTTAAAAACTTTAACCCACAACAGTTTCTGGATGACCTTACCAACTGCCCATGGCACAGAATCGATTTAATTCCCGACCCTGATTCTGCGCTCAACTATTTCCAATCCGAGTTCTTAAAAATCTGCGATACCCGTGCTCCCCTATGAAAATAAGGGTATGGGCGCCCACCTTCCATGGGTTACAACTGACCTTATTGCACTCTACCAGCTCAGGGATACCTTGTGGAAAAGCTACAAAGTAACTGGCACTACCAAGGATCTCAATCACTACAGATGCCTGCGGAACATGTGCACAAGGCAAACAAGGCACGCAAAAGCACACTATTACTCTGACAATCTCCACCAAAATACATCAAATCCAGCTAACTTCTGGAAGGTTATCAACAATATATTCCAGCCTTCTAACCATCAACAACCAAGTATTATCACTAAGGGAGATATTACTCTGACAAACCCCACTGACATTGCAAATGCATTTAATGATTACTTTGTGGGGTGTGCCACTAACTTATTAGCAAAACGCAGCCCAAACCACAAACCTGAATCTCATCCTGGGAGTACCCACATAGCCCCACCCCCTCCCAACACTGCCCACAATTTTCAATTTGGCCCAGTATCTGAAGAGGAGATTATACATGCGCTCCTCAAACTAAAACTAAGCAGCCAATGCAGACCCAACTTACTACCATCTAGGTTCCTACGACTTGGTGCCCCAGCCATTGCCAAACCAATTGCTTCCATAGTCAACTCTATCCTGTCTGCAGGCCATATCCCTAAGACCTGAAAAACTGCTAGAGTTGTCCCAATCTTCAAAAGTGGGGACAAAAACACTGTCTCAAAGCTACAGGCCAATCTCACTTCTCCCAATTCTATTCAAAGTCATGGAAAAATGTGTCCACTCCCAATTAAGCGATTACTATACCAAGACAAATTTCCCTAGCCAATTCCAATCTGGCTTTCGTCCCAAACACTCCACCGTAACTACTCTGCTAAAAGTTTGCAATGAAATCCAGTGTGGAATGGAACAGGGACAACTCACTGGTGCAGTATTCCTAGATTTTGCAAAGGCTTTTGATACAGTTGATCATGCTATCCTGCTTAACAAACTCCAGAGCTCTGGAATAAGGAAGCATGCGTTAAACTGGTTTCAGTCCTACCTATCAGGTAGATCCCAACATGTGTCCATCTCAGGCTCTAACTCCAACCCCCTGGATATCACCAGTGGTGTCCCGCAAGGCTCTGTTCTGGGGCCCCTACTCTTCTCAGTGTTCATTAATGATCTTCCCACAGCTTCTAAGGATGCCTCAATACACATGTATGCAGATGACACAATCCTATATGAACACAGCCATAGCCTCTCTGACCTTCAACACATACTTCAGTCTGACTTTTTGAAACTCGACAACTGGATTTCCCAAAACAAACTGTTTTTAAACACTGACAAGACTGTAACAATGGTATTTGGGACCAAGACTAAATTTTTAAAGCTTCCAGCGACTGAGCTCCAGATTAGAACCAACGCAAACACCACCCTAACCCCTGTCACTAGTTTTAAATACCTGGGCTTATGGTTTGACTCCCACTTAACATTCGGGATGCACAGTGATACCCTGACAACCAAGACCAAACTAGGGGTACTTTACAGGAACAAATCTTCCCTAAGTCTCCTGGTCAGAAAGCGTATCACACAGCAGATGCTAATGCCAATTATTGACTATGGAGACATAGTATATGGCTCGGCACCTCAAACCCACCTTAGCAAACTTGACACCCTCTACAATTCAATTTGTCGTTTTGTTCTCCAATGCAACTACAACACACATCACTGCGAAATGCTCAAAGAACTAGATTGGTCATCAAGCGAGTCTAGGCGAAAAGTTCACCTTTCCTGTCTTGTCTTTAAATTCTTTATGGGCAAGCTACCCAGCTATCTGAACAAGCTCCTCACCCCTACCACATGCAGCACTTATCAGCTGAGAACAGACTCCAAAAGACTAGTCATGGTCCCAAGGCTCAACAAAGTATCCGGCCGTTCCTCCTTCTCTTACCGTGCACCCCAAAACTGGAACAACCTACCAGAGACTCTCACATCCACCACCAGTTTAAGTTCTTTCAAATCTAAGGCTGTCTCACATTTTAATCTGGTCTGTAACTGTTTCATACACCCATAATATATAATTTCTTTAACTGTGCATGCAATGTCTTGTATATAATGTATACCCTGTTCATTTACTGTATGTAATATGTATTTGTAACCATGTATTATTTGTCTTAACTCTGTGCCCAGGACATACATGAAAACGAGAGGTAACTCTCAATGTATTACTTTCTGGTAAAATATTTTATAAATAAATAAAATAATAAATAATGTGCTAGGTGGAAATATGCAAGGGAGAGATGTAATGTGCTGGGGATGGGGGAGAGGTGCAAGCGAGAGATGTAATGTGCAGGGGGGGAGAAGTGCAGGGGAGGGATGTAATGTGCAGGGGGTGAGATGTGCAGGGGAGGGATGTAATGTACAGGGGGGAGATGTGCAGGGGAACAATGTAATGTGCAGGGGAGGGGAGATGTGATGTGCAGGGAGGGGGAGAGGAGATGTGATGTGCAGGTGGTGGGGAGAGGAGAGAGGAACTGTGATTTGCAGCGGGGTGATGTGCGGGAGGTGGGGAGAGGAGAGAGGAACTGTGATTTGCAGCGGGGTGATGTGCAGGAGGTGATGTCCGGGGGAGTGATATCATATACTGTATATATGTAACACACTTTTCCCAAGTATTCCCACGAAGGCGAGGAAAGGTGTTCCTGGCGCTCACCTGTGGTAATTAGGACGGACAAACTGGGAGATAGAAAGAGCCCAATTAATAGCACTCTATAGCCATACTGGCTGATTTATGATGAATTTAAAATAAATACTTTATTGAAAATGGATAAAATAATGGGGTGAGCTCTGTAAGTAATATGAACCACCAAAAGGTAACCCTTTTGTATATGTAGGGTTAATTAGCAGTATACTAGAACGTGAGAGCAGAGATCTAAGTAGAAGATCACTGCTCACACCAAGTGATAACTTGAGTACTGATTAGCTTGTAGAGACAACACTCCATATATGAACGGAGGCTGTAACCAAATAGTGCGGATCCAGGTTACAAACAGCCCTTAAAACAGATGATCAAGTGTCTGTAAGCAGCGATCTAAGGATACAGATCGATACAAACACTTAAAGCTCTTAATTAGTATAAACTCTTAATTGGCACTGATTAGAACTCCTATGTAAAAACAAAGGAGACCGCAACGGAATGATTCACTGTGTATGCGGCTAAACAAGTAATGTCAAGCTCTACAAATAAAAGGAGCCGGTAACCACGATGAATCAGTTCACTTCAAAATGGTAAAGTAAAGGCACCACAGGGGGTAGGTATAGTGAAGCCCCCAAAAACTAGTTGGATCACCTCAATAAGAGTCCTGCGGTACTGTTAGTGACCCAGATGAACCAGGAAAAGCTGATGTACTGATTATATTAGTATAAATTGGCATATATATATTAGTAGGAAGTAGGGACAATGCCCAGCTCAGATCAGCTATTATCAGGTTGAGTATTCCCAGTTCGTGCAAAGTACATTGAGCGGGGACCCGCAGGTGTGAAAATCAGGTGTATACAGTCTGCCCAGAAAGGGTACAGGTAACAATGATGTCTCCAAAATATCCCCCCCCCTATAGAGGAGCTTCGTGAGACCGTTGGATCATGGTAATCAGAGCTGTGAACAGTGCAGAGCAGGGCAGCGCAGCTACTCTTCGTGGGAGTTAGTGTGTGCGGTCAGAATGATCAGTCCTGCGCATGCACATTTGCCGACGTTCGTTTCGCGAGAAAACGCTTTGTCAAGGCCACAAGTAGAAGGAGGTGTCCAATAGCTGCAGGTAAGTTTAAATAGCAGCGTCAATTAAGTCTGATTGCCTCAGTTAACCCTAGGTGTACCACACGCAAGCAGCAATACAGAAGTGTGTTTTAGCCCCTATTGTGCATATTTGCAGTGTATTGCGGTGTGGTACTTATGGTACTTATGCCAGCACTCAGTATTACACTCATGCTTTTGGTATTGTGATCAATGTGACTATGGTGACTATGTATTCAGAAATGCCAATGTAAATGATTTGTGTTAGAAAGATGCTACAATGTTACATGAGTGTTGTTGACTCCCTCTAGTATTGGGATAGAGCAGTAAATAGGGGACTTTATACAGAGCCCCTCAGTTATTGAATGCTAAGTGAAACAAAACATATAATCCACGATCGTGTTCACAGTCCTTTAGTAAGTGCCAAGGTGTTAACTGTAGTTCCGGTGAATAGCTCACTGGACATAGTGGGTACCAGATTGACAACTATCAAAGATTAGGAGTAATAGTGAAGGATGTAGTCCACCCAGTAACCAGGAGATGGATAATGATGTGGGCTGAGTCCTGCAATAGGATAAACCCTGGGAGTCATGGGCTTATTAGCCAAAATATCATGACTGATGGGGAATGTGTACAGCAGGGCCCCGCTTCTCGGCGCCCCGCTTTTCGGCGATCCGCTTATCCGGCGGCACCGAGAAGGGGGTCGCATCTTTGAATCAGACTCGCGCATGCGCAGAACGGGTGGTTGCGCCCGACGCGCATGCGCAGGCTGTTGTCTGCGCACGCATACTGTAGTTTGCGCGTGCAGACCATAGGCTGCGCATGCGCAGAACTGCGTTCTGTGCATGCAAAATCACTGAAAATCGCCGGATCCACTTTCCGGGGTTTTTCACTATACGTCAGGCCCCTGGAACGGAACCCGCCGTATTCCCAGGGCCCTGCTGTACTTAAGAACTGTCGACATTGGTGAGTATGATATGTTCAGATGTTATAGCCATTAGATGAAGGGGTGAAAACAAAACCTTCATTTAGACCTTTTGGTAACAAAGTTTTTAAAGTGTATATCCACCTTATGAAGAAGTACTTTATCCCAATCTCCTTTTCTCTGACCAGTTGAGAATTGGTTAATGCCTAAGAATTTTATGGCATTTTGATCACCATTGTGGCATTGATTGATGTGCCTCGCCAGAGGGGTGTCTGTTTTGTTGTGGATGGTACCTATGTGTTCTAGTATACGTTGTTTGAATTTACCTTTAGTCTTGTCCACGTAGATTTTTCCGCATATACTGTACAGACCCCTTGGTAGAATACTCCCAGGCTCTGACAATTGATAAACTTCCGGATTTGATAAGTCCGTGATTTATCCCAATTTTGAAATGTTTTGGTGATGAGGATGTATTGACAGGCCTTGCATCTCTGGCAGCTGTAGGTACCTTGTGGTTTCGGTGGAATACAGGTTCTTGCTGGCATGTCGGTAAAATGACTGTGAACTAGGATGTCCCTGAGATTCCTTGCCCTCCTGCTGACAATCGAGGGGTAATTGTGTATGATCTCTTTTATGTCTGTCAGCTGTGATGACATGCCAGTGTTTTTACAAGATGGTTCTGGTTAGATTCCACGGTTTATTTAAAGTACCAATAAACCGTACCTCTTTGTCATCACATGTAATCTTTTTGTCTATGATTGGATCTCTCCGGGGGAGGTATTTCGCATTTTTGTAGGCGCTTTTGACTACCTTCCTATTGTAACCTCTTTCAAGGAAGCGTGTTGTCATGAGTGATGCTTATGCCTCAAACTCTTTGTTATCACTACTTGATACAATTCTTTTTTAACCGTAGGAATTGGCCTACTGGAATCCCCTGTAATAGGGCCCTAGGGTGATGACTTGAGGCTTCCAAGAGGCTATTTGTAGCTGTCAGTTTATGGAAGATGGTAGTTTCTATGGAGCCTGTGACGGGGAGGAAGGGGTTAATACCTGATTTGCTATGCATTACTGTGGTTGCCCTGTCCCAGACATTTTTGTTCCCAATTTACAAGCCATTCCCTGGCTACCATGTGAAAAGACAAAATGCATTGCTCGCCATACCCTCTAACCGACACATGATAGCAGTATAGAAACCGGCATTTCAATGAGCTGTAGGTATTTTTATGACCGAGCTTCAAAGGGGTTACAATGGGCTGTAGGTATTTTTATGACGGAGCCTCAAAAGGCTCTCACAGATTTAGAGTCCCCCTGTCTAAAAGTGTGTCAGTTATGAAACGACCCAGAGACCATAATGTATACAATACTGGCATACTGATGCACAGCAGATGTCAGGCTAGTGACACCTCTGAGTCAGAAATCAGACACAGTGGCCCCAAATTATGGGTGTAGCCCAGGTATGCTAAGTGACATGGGCGTCAACCTGACCCGTGTGCCCTGCCCACCGGACAGCCTTTTTGACAGGTCTTATGAACTGTGGGTAACTTGGCTATTCGTGTTTTTTTTTGTTCCCACGAGGGGATTTGATCCACATGTTAAAGATAGCTTTGGGCAGTCTATAACTGTGGCTCCCCAGGTATCCCCACGGTGATTCCTGAATTTTAATCCTTGATGTAAAGATGCCCAGCAGCAACCAGTCCAGGAGTGAAGGGGCTAATAACAACATAACCACAGGACTTTTAAAACCAAGGTTGCATTTTTGGCGCTTGCAAGCAAAGGACAATTTCTTTCGTTCCAAGGACAATTTCTTTCGTTCCCTTATCCCAGTGAGTGTTGTTTTAAGTGTATTCTGCAGATGCCGTGTGTTTGTCTATTAAGGAAATAAATCACAATTTATTTTGCAACTTGTTCTGTTCAATCAAGTACCCAGAAATATAAATGTGTTGATAAAAGTTGGTGTCATCGTGACAGAGCCCTCTACCCCCCTAGATATTTTGAGATCTAGAAAATGTATTGTGTTTTTGTCATAGTCAAGTTTGAGATGCAAATTGAACCTATTGGTATTAAGGATGTCTACAAACTCTTTCAGATGCCACTGTGCCCTGCCATACCATTTACACATCGTCGATGAAATGGACCAATAGGACGATGTGTGAAGTGAGATACTCTAAATCTTCTGTGAAGACCACCTTGGACTCTCACCAACCTAAGTACAAGTTGGCGTGGGATAGTGCACACTTGGTGCCCATGGCCGTGCCCTGGGTTTGGTGATAGATTTTGTTTCCAAAAAGGAACTATTTTTTCATGAGTACGAATTCCAATAGATTAATCACAAACATGTTGTGAGATGGAATATAGCTGTCCCCTAATTTTAAGAAAGTGAGAGACAGCCTTAAGACTGTATTGATGGTGTATGCTCGTATACAGGCCTTCAACATCCAGGCTCACTAGGATAGTGTCACTGCTGATAATTACTCCTTCTAATCTTTGTACGACATCTTTGGTGTCACTTAGATAGGAGGGCAGTGCCACCACAAATGGTCTGAGGACATCGTCCACATATGAGCTTGCATGTTCATTGAGGTTACCCACTCCTGAAACGATGGGGTGACCTGGTGGGTGTGTTTTGTTTTTATGTATTTTGGGGAGATTGTAAAAGGTTTTGCTAGAAGAATGTTTTCTACCTCTAAGCATCATGTTCTTTAGGTACTGTCTGTAATATATGTGACTTAAGGTCTCAGAAGAAGTGATAAACTATCCATCCTTTATCTATACTACGAGTGGTTGTGCGCTCTCTTTTTTCCTTTTCCTTTTGATCTGTGTTGCGGAGCCAACAATTTTGAGAGGCAGCAAACCAGAAGTGAACTGGTTATTTGCACTGATATGTTTTCTATTTTTCACTGCATTGTGATTGTCACTAGTTTATATATATATATATATATATACCACTTCTGTTCACTATTGTGATCACTCACAGCCTGCATGTATTTGCGATATACACCTGGATCACGCATTTTGTGTTTTATATTGTATGGGGTGGTTCTAGACACCATTACACTTATTAGCTGCGCAATTCATATTTGTATTCAGTCACAACAAATTGAGCTCCACTCTAATTGTTTTATAATATTTTTACATGGATACATATACTATACATACATACACATACATTCTCATACTAACTGGAGGGTCCACCCCACAAGAGACTGTGTACCCACACCTCCACTGTGGGAAAGCTGTTAGTCACTGCTCTTCTCTCTGAAATCGCACCACACAAGGCCTTGCATAGCACTACTCAATGCATTGCAGAACCCGATCTCGGAGAGCAGATCAGTGACTCACAGCTCTGTTTCCATAAGGGTAAATGTGCGCGGTCTCTCTATGTTTTACAGAGTCTCGATGGCATGTTGTAGGCTTCTACATTGCACATACATGCATAAATGTGACCTCTGATGTAGAACTTTTATGTGACAAGATTACCCAACAATTACACTCATTTTAAACTTTGTAATATTTATTTAATACTGTGGTGGGATCAAACAATTCAAGTACTGTATGGTCACATCCAAGCAGAATTGTAAATATTAAGAAGTTCAAAAGTAGTGTTTAAAAGTGTAGTGCAATAAGTCTTGAAAAAGTATCATAAGTATTGGATGAGGTTATGAAATATATATCTATTGTTAAATGTTGTGGCCATGTGACTGGAACGGTAGATGATATTTACCCTCCTCTGTCTTTTTATTTTGTTGTAATGAGTAGATTACCCTCCATGTACGGGACTGATATTATTTCCTATATAAGCACACCATCTCTTAAATTTCCCACCCAACGCCTCTCCATGCAGTCACAATGAACAAAGTAGTACATTTGCTGGTTATTGCTTTGAACTTTGAAGTTTATTAAAATCTACATTAAATAATAGGACTAACAGAGGAACATAAAAGTAACACTAATAAAGGGTCTCCATCCATCGCTTATCATAGTAGTAGATCCATCTGCACCAAAATCTGGCATGATTACATACATCTTAGAGTTATATCCCTAAAAGCCTTAAGCTATTTCATGGGACTTGCCATTGGGCAATTTGAGAGCTTTGGTCACCACTACACATTTGCAATTTAGAGCCAAGAAGGAATAGGAGAACTCATGTGAAATTCTACTCATTTAGTTTCTAAAATTATAATATAAAGATTTGGGTAGGGAACAATGGATATTCACAGAAGATGGCTAGCTCTCTGCTCTCATAGCTCTAGTTTCTCTTCTGACTTTCCCTGAAATATTTGGACAATTGTTAGTAGTTCTTCTCAAGGGTACAGATGGCCCCAGCGCAGCCACATCTTATCACATCAGTGTAAGTGTAGCTCTTGCGTTGTCCATTGGTGCACAGCAATTGGACACTCTTCTGTCCCACCTCTAGATCCGTGCAGCAAGTACACTTATGGTCAATGCTGTTCGAAGTCATTGAATACCTGGGAAAATAAAGCATGTGTCAGATATTTGTTTAGATATTAGTGTAGGGTTGAAGTCACCATTATTGGTCTTGAAGAAAACTAGGTACTTTCACAGGTAATGTGTCTCCCTAATGGACAGTTATGACATGTTGTCATAAGTGGATTTAGAACATGAGCTTTAAAAATCTCACAAGTCTTAAAGCTTTACAGTGCCAGGGATCCAGCAGCACCAGAGCGCCATGGGACCTCTAGCACTTCCGGAAGCCAGAAACAAAAGTGGAGGGGGATCCACTGCTGTTTTTATCAAGCTGGCTGCTTCATCAGAATGGTCAACCCACAATCATCTTCCTAGAAAATAAGGAAATGTCTATGACATACCTGGTACGCTACAAGGGTCTCTGGCATGCCAAGACTCATGCTATACAAGTCATATCATTAGAGCACTGTAAAGGTTACAGAAAGGTTACAGAAGTGGTGAATGAGTTCTGTAAAACATACTGTGTGGATACTACACTTTAATTTTTAAAAAAAAAAAGGAGGGGAACAAAGTTGAGCTTTTTGTGGGTTTTGGCTTGATATTCACTTTGATTCAAAAATTATTTCCAAAGTTTGACTCGAACTTCGAATTCTCAAACTGCTCGGAATTCAAATCAAATATTTCATCCATGGAATT